>NW_009594393.1:0-515 GCF_000690535.1 Cariama cristata | reverse complement strand
GGTATGCTAGATTCCTCCATTTCAGATTTGGAATGATCATTGGGCTCTTGCTTAAATATTTAACAAATAAAGAAAAAAGAAAGTTTTAAACATGTAGCCTCCCAGACCAGAGACATCACATTACTGCATCTTTCTGCAACTATGTTGCAGCCCCTCTTAGAGCAAGTACTACTAGGCTTTAATTTCTGTGACTGGTCCCACCCACACCTTCTGCCCTTGAGCCCAGGACCTTGTTTTAAGCTCAGGCCCAAGCCTTCAGACCTGGTTTGAGCTCTGCCGTGGGTGTATGTGCACCTGATCCTCATTTACTGACTGGTTTTCTTAGGGGGACTCTAGGTGTACATTGTACACTCCCTGGGGCAGAGGAGGCAGGAGCCATGTCAGCTGCTCGCTGGTTTTGGGGTTTCTGGTTGCATCTGCGTTGCCTGAAGCAGGGTGCTGGGGGGAGGCTGGGGGGGGTGTACGACCTGCACCTTTCCCTGTAATTGGGAAGGGGGGTGTCATGCCTGCGGACC
>NW_009594392.1:0-11465 GCF_000690535.1 Cariama cristata | reverse complement strand
CATGTTCAGCTGGCTGTCAACCAACATCCTCAGGTTCTTTTCCACTGGCAGTTTTCCAGCCACTCCTCCCCGAGCCTGTAGAGTTGCATTTGACAAAACCTACCTCATACGTTGCCTGACATTAAGTATATTTTTAACTTCTAATTCTCTGCAAATAGACCCCGATATTAACTGTTCCAGTATTTTAGCTGGGACCAGTGCCACAATAATTGTCCCTAGTTCCCTCAGCCATTCCTTTTGCCCTTTTCAAATATTGGGAATGTTTGTAGTTCTCCAGTCCTTTGGAACTTCCTTATTTTCCCAAGATATAATAAATATTGACAGATCATACAGCTCCCCAGAGAGTTCCTTTCAATTAAATTGAAAGTAAGTTATCAGGTACAGTTTGCTTTAAAATGCTGAACGTAGATGTGAGTGCTCTATCCCTTCCTTTTTTGCAAACACCAGACCTGTTCTGAGGACAATGTCAGCTGTGATATGGTTACTCCACATGCAAGGTTTGGAAAAACAGGCAGTGATAATTTGCTGTTTTTTTGTATTGCATTTTTACAAAGTTATCATCTAATGTAAACCTGGGGTTTTACCCAACCTGCTATTTTTCTTGTTTCTTATTTTTGGAGTAGTGTTCTATACAGGTCCATTAAGTATTAAATATTCATACATAATTGATTCTTTTGTCTTCCTTTATCATTCTACAGTGTTAAACTTGCAAAATGTGTTAATGAGCATTTGCTTCTATTTTCCCTCCTATTTCTCACTTATTAAGCAGATGTCTTCTTGCTGTTTTCCTGTCTTCTTGTAGCTGGGATGAATTCTAGGTCCAACGAGTCCTTTTTTGTGTCTATACTATGATGGCTTCTTGGTGGGATATTTACTTGACTATTCACAAAAGATTCTTAGTATTCATTAATGTTTTATATGTTTAATGTACTTTCTTTGTTTGGCTAGCAAGGTGCTTAAACTTGGGAAAATGGTCTTTTTCAAGCTTCAGATAGACAAGGTAAAAGTGTCACATTCATTTTCATTAAGAAAACACAAGTCCTGCTGGCTGGTGCATCATAACAGTAATTTTTTAGGTTTACAATTAACTGCTGTATTGCATCCTCATTCTATTAATTCCACAGATTCAGTCTGTGATGTTCAGGCCATCAGGTGTTGAGATGCTGTCTGTTAGAGGGAACTCTCCAGGAGTTTCAGTACTAGTCATTTGAGTTGAGCAGCAGGTATCTTCTAGTTATCCAGCTATTAAACTAAGTGCTATGTGTCTAAACAGACATTTCTCATTACCTGGCCTCATACAATATTCATAAATTCTTACAGATTAATTCCACAGTCTTCAGAGAGCATGAATTTTGTTGTTCTGTGTTGTTCAGTGCAGGGAGAGGAGGTGCAGAGACCTTCTCTATTAAGGGAATGAGGACATCCAGAACGACACGGTGTTTTAGATGTAGATTAAAAACTTGCTCACCGTAAGAGCCAGACAGAGCTGGGAGGAAGTGAACAACTTTAGCTGAGGGAACCTTAGGCAAACAGACATATCTTATTCTGCATATGTCATGGCATAGTTTGTAACATATTTGTATATGTAATACCTCTTCTGGAATTTTCACATTAAAGCGATGGCTGAGGGAAGACGTATTCATCTGACAACTGAAAAAATAGCTGATGTGTCACAGCTATGCCATTCCTATGAACTCAGCTATCTTGGGGACAGGATAATAAACAACCAAATTATTTTAGGAAAACCTGATAATAAATAAATGAAGCTCGCAGGCTTACATATTGTGTGACCAGAGGGAAATGACTGAGCCAAGCAGGCAGGAACTGTGGGTTTCAGTAGAGGATCTACAAGGACTGTGGAATCACTATGAATAAAAAAAAATAATTTCAATGAAAACTGTTTTTAAAATACTAGCATATTTGGAATGACACTGTTATATCAGTGTTTTATTTTGGATTTTATGCTATGGGAATAACAATATACTTGTCTCACCTCTCACAGTGGGAGGTCTGTAAAGAAGACTCAAATGCTGTGATGCAAAAACAAAATAAAAACTCTACAAAAGTTAGTAGGATGTAGTGCTCTACTTGAACGTGCAAGCAGGCCAATTCTCTTCAGCTTTGGTATAATGCCTAGTGTAGTTGTAACCTTTCTCAAAGACAAAGGAAAATGCAGATGATTTGATATCATACAGTGGCAGGAATTAAGTTCTAAGAGCATTCAAAATCACAGCTTTGCAATGAGTTGTGTTGTGTAAATGTCTTCCCTCCATTCCCTGTCTTTTCTTATCTCTTCTTTCCTCCCTTCCCTCAACTAACTTCATCCTAGATGCAAAGAATTTCTTACTGACTCTGAAATATTCCTCAAAAGTCTAGCTTTCTTGTACTTGTATGTGAAAATCTGTATTTTTCTTTATTTATTTTGTTTGTAAGATAGATTTATCTGTTAGAAAACTAATTATCATCTGTTGCCGAGAGAGAGAGAGGAAGAGAGAATAAAAAGATTTAAGACCTTCCAGTCAATGGGAAACTGACTTAGAAAAAGCATTGTGGGATTCCATTTGGTCAGTAAAACCTTAACAGACAGTATGGGGGAGAAAGAACTCGTCCTGTTTCCTACACCACACAGGATTTTTGTGGAAGTTAAGCTGGAGACATTCAGCACAGTGGTAGTTTGCTGATGTTCTTATTTAGTGGAAAAGCAGAAACACATTGCAGGAAGGTCTGACTGTACAAACGAACAAGAAATCTATTCCGGAGAGTGTTGGTAACACTGAATATAGATGTTATAATTACAAAATATCCAATACAGAAACAAGGAAGACCATATTCACATCTGGCACAGAATATCAGTAACTGAAATAGTTTCTTGGGAAAGAATAGTAATGACAGCAATAATCATCATCATCGAAATATATATATTGCAAAAGGAAGTAACAGCTCGATGGTGTAAATATGGTGAATTTCCTCATTAACATCAATACCCTCCGGGTACCTTTCCTTATCCAATTGTGTATAGCTTTGGGGTTATTTTTTTCCCCTTTCCTTCTTTGTCTTTTGTCTTTGTATTGCTTTAAGGAAAAGACACATAAATTTCTCATCATTCGGACACTAGGGAGTCAATTAAAAGTCAAATGGACATGCTTTGCTGGTTTTATAAGAGTAGTTGCTTTCTGGGTCCAGTACTCCTAACTTGTCATCCTACACAAAGTCTGAGCAGTGTCTGAGACAGGGGTGATGAATCTGTTCACCAGCCTCCGTGCTGGGTGTTGAGGAGGAAGAGCGCTGCTAACCCATCCATGGCCTCCTTCATCCCTGTGTGCTGGCCAGGTCATTGCAGGCTTAGCACTGCATTTTACAGAGCATAAATGACTTGTGAACTTAATTCCTTCTCCAGCAACAGTTGATGGGGATCTGGCACTCAACCACTTGAGAACTTCTGAAAATCTTGCCCCAACAGTCCTACTCAGTGCAGGGCTGCTTTGCAAAGACTGAGCACAGAGCTTGCTCTGTGGCCTTTGGAGGGTTTCCTCTTCACTGTCACAGCTGTCACTGTGAACCCTTGATAAAAGCATCATGTTCTCAGGGCCTGGAGGGCACCAAACACGGGCCATGGGCTCTGCTGAGCCAGGCCCACCCACAGGCCCATGTCCTGGCCCTGTCTTGGTCCATCCCCATCCCCAGGGAGGTGCCCAATGCCTGGAGCTGGGGCTGTCCCAGTGCCCCTAGCTGCTCCAGGCTGGGGTGTGGGGTGGGCCCAGGCTGCCAGGCCCTGCCCTGTCACCCCATCGTGGGGAGCCCCCATAGCCCCAGCCCATAGGTAGCTGCTGATCCCCGTGGTGCCCCAACACAGCTGTCTGTTGAGATAGTGGGGTCGACTACCACCTCCAGTGGGTTACAATCTCTGCCTCCGTTCCTCTACACATCAGATTCCCCAGCAAGCACGGTCATCTCTGCTCCCACGTCCCTGCAGCGCACGGGTGGGATTCTCTGCACGCCGTCAGAGGAACCTGCTGTCTTGCTTGGTTGTACCCTTCCACAAATAAAATATAAAGTTGTATTGGACAAAAATGAGAAAGACAAAAGTTGACATACAGGATTTAACACCACAAACACCTGAAAATTTTAACCCAGTGGTTCTGCACATTGTAGTAAGAAGACATAGCAACAGCCCCAGCTCTGCTGCCTGCAGAAGTGAGCATTTCCTCCCACCATGCGTTGTCCTGCTTCATGTAAGAAACAGCAAAAGTAGTAGAAAGGAGTGGTATAAATTGGCTGACTGTCAAACTTACTGTGCCTAGGCACTTTATAGCAGACCGCAGCAAGATGAGATCTCCTAGGCAAGCAAGCAAGAAATGTTATTTGAATAACTCTGAAATGATCATGAAATATGCTTAGTAAGCCTTTCCCACATCAATACTTGGCAGTTTACAAACTTCATTAACATTATTTCCCCCTAAAATTGAATGAGCTGTCAGTTTTTTAATGGATGTATTGTCTGTCTAAAGTAGAAGAAAGGATTGATTTGTAATTATTTATTTCAGATCTTGGATAGTTTGATACACAGTTTGATATTCTTCCAGTGATTGAATTGTTTGTCTGTATATGTTACAGATAAATTCAAAATGATGCAGAATCCAGAAATAACTGCTTTAACCCAGATTGGTCTCGGACAAACCCACATGTACCCAGAGAACTCCAGAAATGATAATTCTTTCTGGGCATATTTTGAAACACAGATTGAAAGCAGTATACATCTGGACTTGCTGGGTCCATGACAATAGAGTTTTGACATGGATGAATTAATGGCAAATATACCAAAGAGTTCTTTCCCGTGCTTCTCTAACTGAATATTGCCCCCCTTTTAGTATTGTCCTGATAATAAATAACTCACACTTCTCTCATTTGGTACAAAACTCTTCTCTTAAATTCTCATTACTTGGTACAAACACACACACAAACACATACACGTGCCTCCTGCAAAACTTTCTCTTCATGTGCACCTCTGCTAAAAAGTTTTAGATCTGTTACTGCTCAGGAGAAGTGAAATTTTAAGCACAAGTGAGTCCAAGACTCTAGTCATTAGGGGCATTAGAAAATAAAATATTACATTAATTGGGATGAGCTTTCTCACTTTTGCACAGAGCATACCTTAACACCACAAATGAAAGCCTCAATGTGAAGGAGAATGATTTAAAACCCAAGTATAGTATGAGAATAGGTCAAGAGATACAATCATAGTATATCTCAGTTTATGTGGAACTTACCAATAAAAATACTCTCAAGGCCACATTAAAAAATAAGACAGACAAGACAGGTAAAACCTCTGGCTTTTAATGAACTAATTGCAGATACTCAAATTAATCTCATCAGCATGCAAACAAGCAGAGATGGAGATTTCAATTACCCAATAGTATGCTGCAACTTAACCAGTTGCTGTGTCTTTATACCCTCAGAAATGAAATCTTCACTGAAGTTGCTTTGCCTTTAATAGCATGCCTGAATTTCAGGGCATGTCATTCACGTCATGCATCTGACAACAGATATGAATTTATTAGCCCCACTGAGCTAAGTTATACTTGCAGAGGATTTAGGATTGTAAACAGGTAGATTCACAGAGTTAGGAAATGGTAGAGCAAGAAAATCCAGTCATACAAAACCTGCTAATGTCTGAAAAAAGGCGGAAAAAATGCAAAACCCTGCTATGAAGGCCTGAAATTCTGCTAGTTTGGTAAAAGTGATGTTCCTCGCTAGCATCCAACAGACATTTGCTGAAGCAACTTCACTTGAAGTTCACATTACTGCATGTACAAACACCCTTCCATGTCCTGTAGTTGCTACATTAATTTTGAAGAGCACTAATAAGACTTCAATTTATCAAGATAATCCAAATAATAAGCCTGATAAACATCAAGATGCAACTAGTTCTACCATGGCAAAGCCTTGAGCATAAGATTAAAAACTTGAAACTCATAGGAATCACTGCCAACTTTGTGTGGAGGAGAACCGTAGTACATAGTCATCTATTGTACGAACTGCAACTATTTGCTTGGCAGGATGGGGAATCCTTGTCCGGCAGAGACGAAGGAACTTCATCTTATGTCTGAAAATAAAGATCACACTGCTCTGCCTGAACAAGACAAAATAATAAACTATGTGAGCTTTACTTCTAAGAGTTGTTGGGACTCTGGCATGAAACGCAATATGTAAAGTTCTCAGGAGCAAAGAGGTAAAAAATGTGTTTGATCTGGTTACGGTGACAACAGAAGACTGTTTCTACACAAGTAGGACACAGTATGGTGTATCTCCACTTTTTTTGCAATGGACTGATTTAAACAATACAAATTTTCTTTTATTCCTTTTCTACAAAGAGAAAGCTACGTGAAAATAACAGAAAAACAGCCACAGCCACAGATAGATGATCAAGGCTTTTTCATTTTCTGAAAACTAAATTTTCCAGAATCAACAATTTGACATAAATAACAGCAATCATATTTAACAGATTTTGGTTCTGAGTTTCAAATTTGCAAAAGCCTCTGACACTTTTTCAATATACGATCTTAAGCAAATGAAATAGATGTGATTTTGAACACAACAGAATATAGATATTTTATTACTTAGAGGTGATGCTCCTACTATTCACATTTTACTGTTTTCATTTGTGTTATTACAAGCAAAGAAATGAAATCACATTGCTCAAAACCAATTTTTTCTGTGCATGTATTGTAGAATATATTTGGCAATGAAAAAGTTATTGATACAAAAAAAAATATCCCAAGTGTTAACTGGGTAATTCTAGATATACTTTTTCAAGCAAAATCTTGATTGGATTTTATCTTTGATTAATTTCCTGATTCTCCCCGGCACAATTTAATTTAATTCTCTGTGAAGATTTTTCAAAATGCAATGTAGAGGGAATTCCAAGCTTCCCGGATGCATATATAAAACATATGTGCAAGTGAAAGTGTGAAGCTGTAGACATACCTGGTCAAACTGAGTAATCAAATACAATGGTAACCTTGATTTAACAGTCACTTTCATATGAATCTTTGCCAGGACATATCAAGATCTGCGCTTTATGTCTATAATTTATTCACCTATTCATCTATCTATTATAAATATTACAGTTTGTTTATATCTTCTACTCCCTATTACCGTTCTCTTTTACTGCCTGGTATCAGGTAATTTTTAATTATTTAAACTTCTCTAAGGAAAAGCTATGAGATATTTTTGGGAACAAAAGTGAAGGGTCTCCACTTACCTCTTTTTACTGTTCATTGTATGAAAACAAAATCTTTATAATTCATATTAGTTTTTTCAGATCATTTAGCACTTGTCACGCTCCTCATAGTTTTTTTCCACTCTTTTTCTCTGTCTCTCTGAAATGTCCCACACTCATCATAGAGATGGCTAAATGAAAGCAAAAATCTTTAGAAACAACTGTATATCTCCATGGTGACAAACCCACAATATCTCATTGGTGCTCCAGGATTCCCAGGTAAATGTTTTCAACTCTTCTCGTGGTGTGGATTTCAGTCGGGGGGTGTCTCTGTGTGTGTGGGGATGTGTGTGTGTTTTCCTAACCCAACTCTGACCTTCTTAATGTCATAATATTAAACACTATAGCTTCAAACTATATTACACACAAACATGAAATATTTGTAAGTACACATAGAGAAGATCTTAAGGAGGTTCCAGTTTTCCCAAAACTTTTCAAGGAAGAAAATCTTCAGCTGTTTTGTAGACTGAAAGCACAGAAGACTGAAATGTTTAGTTTCCTCAGGAGAAGACCCAAGGTAGCGGGACACACAATTTCTCCCCAGCATTTATCCGATAAGACAGTTTGACCTGGAAGGAAAAAACAAAACGAGGAAAGAGTTTCATTTTCTCTGCCTGTGTCCTGGCTTCTTTGTCAGCTCTGTGAACAAGGTCTCCAATTGCTCTAATCTGACAGGTTGCTGGTTTTCTTCTTTTCTAGATTTTTGTTAATGAGCATCTGTCCATAAGGTAATAGACGTCAGATTCAAACCAGAGAGTAAATAACACAATATGGGGGCAGGGCAGGTGGGTACTCACCTAACACGGACTCTACAGGCTGGCATTAGAAAATTAATTTTAAATTTTGAATTTTAAACTACAAAACTCTTTTGGTGGAATCTGGGAGTAGAAAATAATAAAAAGTTACTCCTAGACTAATCATTTTTACTGTCATATTTTTCCTATGCTTTCGACTCAAAATATAGTACTGAACATCACATCTACATCAGGAAAGATGGAGATAGAGAAGGCAGAATTTAATTGTGTAAAACACACAGCAGAGGTGACCAGACCTCTTTAGTCCAGAGAATTCTAATTGATCTGCCATCAGTGAATCAGATACGGCACATTATAAAAGACCTGAGACCCAGAAGTGTGCTTGTGGTTAACACACTAAACAAGCTTGTCCTTTCTTGAGGAAACCTATTTGCTAAAACCCTTCATCTGTTATGCAGTCCACAGGTAAGGAATCCTGTCACATAGTTCTTCATCACTGACTGTCACTTCACTCAATTTACGTTAGCATCTCAAACCTGACTTGATGTTTTAAAGTTTGCAAGAAGCACAGGCAGAGGTCAAAGAGATAAACCATACAGATTCTTGCAAGGTTATCACTCCATCAGGTGAGAAGGCTTTTCAGTTTCCTAATGATTTTTTAAGTTGACCTTTGCACAAAGTTTTGCAAACTGTAGAAGTAAAAGTTAAGCTAAAGCTTGTTGTCCAAATAAGCAGGAGGTGAATTTAAGTGTATGCATATGTAACTTGTTGTCTGTGTCTAACAAATCTTGAAGGGCTAACTTTCTCTATGATTTGAACATCATTGCTAAGTTTAGATTATTTTAAAAAGAATATATTCAGGTTTAGGATCACTTTCAAATGCCCACACTAAAGCTTTAGATGTTTAATAGTAATTCATATGCCTCTATGCCTCTTTGTTTTATCTGCTTGATCTTCAAGAGCTGTTCAATGCAAAGGCAGGGTATGGGCTATCTGGTAAGTGTAGAGGACAGCACTTATCATTTTTTACCAGTTCTTTTTTTAATGAAGAAAATGTGCTGAGGGTTAGATTAATCACTTAGACATACCCTCCAAGCTCAGAAAGTCTTCCAGGAGATGTTCAATATGGTTAGTTATTGCTTTTTGAAAAGTTAGTTCAGCACCACATGCTAAGGGGTCATGTGTTTACCCAGCATATCTGTTAGCTGGTCTTGAATTGCTCCATCAACCCACCTTCTGTACTGGTATGCATGGCTGCCCAGGTGCAGAGCAGGGTCAACAGATTCACCGTCTTTCTACCCCTACTCTTCCTCTAGGCAGAGCTCTCTCTCTAGCTCCACTCTCACATGTAGCCTGGAAAAATTCTTGAAAGTTGAAACTGAGAAAGCTCACAGGTTCTCAGAGGAGAAGACCTGTTAAGGTGTGTGCTGGCTGTCAATCCCCAAGCCTGCTCAATATGAAAACCTGTTTCCTGGAATGACTTGTATCTATCCACAGCAGAAGTTCAACTCTGTGATATAAAGCCAGCTAAGTTAGACATGAAAAAAGGGATGTGTGTAGAAAGTCAGTCTTCTTCATGACCAAGACCTGTGATTACTGAAGAGGTATTTATGTGCTAACAGTCTACTTAGATATTCCTGGGCTTTCTGACACCTATCATTGCACACAGAGCAACTGTACAACCACAAGTAGCATGCCAGAGCATCCCCCAACCAACTCCCATAGTCATCACTGTCAATGGTGTCTTGATTACAGTTGATAGTGTTCATCTTACCCTAAATATGTGTTTTCGCCATCTTCTAGAGCTGTCTCCTGCTGAGTAAGCATTCTGTTTTGCTGAGTAGAGGCTATTAGGTATTCTAGAAAGTTATGGCATTTATAATTTCACTCTCATTATAAAACACTGTTTACTTCCAAATTTCCCTTCTTCCTTCCCTCCTCTCTCCAGAATATACATAGCAATGAGCTGAATGGTCTCTGTTTTTCTTACATGTATGGCATCAATCAGCACTTGCAAAGGATAGTGTATCCTTGGCTCTACTTGATTGAGATCTGCAGTTTTGCATTTACATAATTAATATACACATCCATATTTAATCTGTGCAGATGAAGACAAAGTCATGACTGCTTAAATATCACAGAGCTTGGCAAGCTTCCAATGTTGGCAAAAATCTGTACTCTCACGCTTTCCTCTGGGTGGAATTGCAACTATTTAGTCGATGCTGTGACACATGTACCAAGCCTCTCCACTTTTCAGATGAGAGAGGGGGAGACAGAGTAGTAAAGCAACCCTCAGATGCTTCCTTACACACTCATATAATGTCCTGATTACTTGAATAAGCGTCTTCTTCACTTTCTTCCTCCTCTCATCTTCACTTACCTTAAACAGAAGCAGGAGCAACCCTCAGATGCTTCCTTACACACTCTTATAATGTCCTGATTACTTGAATAAGCGTTTGTTTCACTTTCTTCCTCCTCTCATCTCCACTTACCTTAAACAGAAGCAGAGACTGTTGGTTGTGGTTGTGCCAGTTGGAGCTGGTATCATAAAGGCCTTTTTAGGAGTCTGTATATCTTCCGTAGTAGAAGCTGCAGAGGTAAAGTGGAGGCAACATGTTCATCATGAATATTTCTGTGCTACTGCAACAGGGACCAGAGGAAGCTGGGTCCTGGCTACGTAGGAACTTGCATTACACAGAGGTACGTTCTCAGAAGCTCCAAATATAGGAGCTTGGATTCCCCTTCTCCTTCTTCTTAACTTAATACATCTGACAGAGGTGCCTTCCTTCAGCTTAGTGCATCCCCAGATCCCCTGTATGAGTCAGTAGGTTCAGTGAAATGTCTTAAAGTGAAGTGAGGTGAATTCAGGCCTAAGACAGGAACAGGGATGGTCAGAAAAGAGTAATTCTCTTTTGTGAAATAAAAGGAAGTCTTGACCTATATTTCTGTTTCTGGCTGAAGGAAGAATAAGATCTGGCATTTTTTAATTAGAAATGAACAAGTGTCTGCCAACGGTAGGATGGTCCAGTGTGACTGGAGAACTTAAGCAAGCAACAGGAGACCTTGGTGTCCTGCCTTCTCCCACATCCCAATGGAGATTTGGATCACCAGAAGCAGCTCTAAGTAATCACTTTGCTAATTTTGTGCCGTATGTGGTCCCCAGAGAAGCCCTGTGCTTGCCAGCAGCCATGAACTCAATAGAAAGTAAGTATAAACTATATACAATATATAATATTGTACAATATCTAATAAGAAACACTTTTGAATGGGATAGAGGCAAGGTTAATAGGCTGAGTAAGAATGAATAAGGTCTATTTTAAAAAATATCTTAGATCTGGGTACCAGAAAGAGCTGGGTACCATGTAGAAAAGCATTTACATAGTTCATATTCCTCTTGGTTGGTTAAGGACAAATAACTGCTTAGTGCCCTA
>NW_009594391.1:35170-38617 GCF_000690535.1 Cariama cristata | reverse complement strand
TGTGGAGGGTTTCACGTTGCAAAGACGTGCCCAGTGCCAGGCCGACTCTCACCCCATTGCTAGCTGGTATCTGGTATTCTTGAGCCCAGTCCCACTGTCTTTCAGCTTAAAACCACAGAACGACAGAGCTGGGCTCACTTGCAAAGACAAATCTACCTCCTGTTTGGAGCACTGCAAGACCAATACATACTTGTGTCCTACCCAAACACCCAGTGTGGGCCCTGGGGTGGGCTGCCGGGTCCCCCAGTCCCTGGGGGGCTGCAGAGCCCCTCGCTGGCAGGCTCACCCCGCTCTCTCCTGCCAGGGTAATGCAGAGTGGGGCTGAGCGTCGGGAGCAGCTCTGCATCGCAGCGGAGGGGCCGCCATGGACGTGCTTCCTTCTCCCGTTGTGCTTACACTTATGTCTCCTGTAAAATCCTCACCAGTTTGCTTGGTTTTCCTCCCAGGGGCCTGAGCCATGTCCCAGGTCTGTCCCCATCCTGGCCCTGCCCTGTGACCAAATCTCACCTGATTCCAGAGGCTTCCCAGATGGAGCCTGTTCCTTCCCTGCCCCTGGGAAAGCCCTGCAGCCGAGCTCCCTTGCCGCACCAGGGTCTGCTCATCCGAGGCTACGGCTGTCCTGGCTGTCCCTTGGCCCTGGCTCAGCCCTGTGCCCAGTGCGTGGCACTTGCTGCTGGTGCTTCAGTCCTGGGGGGAGATCCCGTAGCAGGAGTCTGCGTGGCAAGGGGAGAAATGCCATGAGAAACAGGGTGCACTAAGTTGAAGCTCAAATTTATGGTGGTTTCTTTCTAGAGGCTGTCCCTGGCCCGTGGGGATGTAACAGGGAGCTTCCCGCTCTGTTTTATGTCCCACATGGTCATTGATAACAGAAGCCCTGTCAGCAGCTTCTTCTTGGCTCCTTCTTAAACAAAACAAGCCCAGGCAGACGGAGCTCAGACTGAGAGATCACAATTAAAAATAGTCACGACTGAGATGTTTTTCCCAAGACCACCTGATAGACACACAGGCCGGGATTACTGTGTGGGCACAGTGGGAAATGTCTCTGCGTATCCGACATTTGTCATGGGGAGGGAGGAGAGGTGACAGTGACGGCAGGAGCCAAGTGCCCATGTCCTGTGGGGCAGATGGGGGCTCGAGGGGCAGAGCTCTGGCACTGTTCCCCTTATTGCCTGCTCAAAACCAGGGCCTTGGAAGAGTGCGGAGGTGCTGGCAAACCTTGTGCATTCACAACATACGAGGAAGCCTTGAGCGAGTGGTTTCCTGAGAGTGATCAGGGAAGAGGTGCCATCACACGACCAGGGCTTGGTATCAAAGTCAATGTGGAGCTGAATATCCCTGAAGACAACCTTGCCCAGCCTTGCCTGCCCTTCCCTTCCCCCTATTGCATTTCTTTCTAGAAGCATTTTTACCCATTTGAGGACCAACATCTTGTCTAGCCCCACCATCTTTCCTAAATTAATCTACATTGATTCCTTCAATGCTTACTCAGACATCACATTTGTGGACTGTCAGTCATTCTCTCTCCTGTCTTTTGGACTCTGGAGTGCCAAGAGTGGACACTGTTCAGTAGCCGAGCTCTGACGATGACAGCTGGAGCAGGGGAGTTTCTTTCTGTGTTGTTCAGGTGTCACTCTTTTTTGCAACTCCCAGCTCGAGGTTTCCTTTTTTCCAGCAATGTATTGACACAACCCGTTCATGACCTGTCATCACTCCAGAGTGTTTGGGTTTTTGCAGAGCTATTACTGAATGGGCAATTTCCTCCCTGAGTTTGTGCAGTTGTTTACTTCTGTGTTATTGCCATATGCTGTTCTGGTCGAATTGTATCCTACTGGTTCATTTTTTTTTTCTAGATAGCTCCAAGATCAGATCCTGTCCCCTGTCCCTGGCCACTGATCTTGCAGTCCCTGAATCTCTTGCGACCATCCCCTACATTTCAGCATCCAAATCATTAATGAACCTGGCTCAGACCAGACTCCTATGGTCTCACACTCAACACCCCATGCAGTTTTACTCTGATCGTGAATCTCCATCCAGTTTTGTGTCTCCCAGAAGCTTTGCAAAAGCAGACCCCCCAGCCCGAGGTCTGTATACCCAGAGAGATGTGCGGTGCTCCCCAGACCTGCGCGAAGCCACGGCCAGCAGTGACACCCCTCTTGCTCCGCTGCCTCATCCCTGCTGCCACTGTCAGGGGCAGCGATTGGCACCGGCAGGGACCACGGTCCCTACTTTACTTATTTACACGAATGGTACTTGAGACGGTGTCAAAAACCTTCCTAAAGTCAAGAGTCGCAACATCTGCAGCTGCTGTGCTCTCAGCGAGGAGAAACTCCTGCCATGGAGGGAAAGTGAATAGATCTATGCAGAAAAAAATTGATTAAAACAGTCTTGGTGTATTGTCTTAGTATCATTTTCATGCTTAAAACTCTTTAATTCTACCAATATTTTTCCAGGAAATAATCCCCGGGCTTATTCCCCCCCTCTTTTAAGATCAGCACTGCTTCCTCTGCCCAGGGAGCCACCTCCCTCTTGGCCATCACAGTGGATGGCTGCGAGATGGCTTCGAACAATTTTTCAAACACGCTGTACTGGGACAAGTTGGGTGGATGAAATCCGCCTCTGGAAGCCTCTGGTTTATTTAGGCTGCAGTTGGAAGCACAGATTGTTAGCATTATTTTATTTCATTTATTTTTTGGCAGTGTCGTTGGCATAAGCAGCCCCCGCTGCATGTCTCCCCCCTGGTGCTACTGCAACTGTTGGGGGCTGGGGAGGGGACAGCAGTGATGGGGGGTGACAGAGGCTGCTTAAGCCAAGGCTGCTGCTGGAGCAGATGCATCTCTGAGCACTGTGTTCCCCCAGTGATTCTCATCCCTTGGTACCGGCATCTGCACTTCAGATTTCCAGTTGCTCCCCAGATGTTTATGCCACAGTTTTATATGAGTATCCTGGAATATGAATAACTTTCTTTCTGTAATTCCTTCTTAAACTTCAGGGGACTAAAGAATTTACGCTTCATCTGAATCCCATCACACTGCACATCCTCCTTCTGCACTGGGAGATTTCTTTGTGCCTTTAATAGTATTTCCTGAGGAGCTGCCTGCTCCTCTAAATTCTACTTTTCCCTTAGACTGACCTGCCTCAGGGTCACTCCTGTCGCATCTGTGTCTGCCGCAACCTGCCCCTACGAACTTCATTTTTCCAGCTCCTCCTGTCCTGAGAATCAGCATCTCCCTGGTGTCCCCACCCCTGGTGCCTACCTTCCTCTGCCCAGGGCTGGATCCCTTCTCCCACCCCATGAAGAAGGGGATCAGGAAAGCGGTGATGAGCCCTGCATACTCAGTGCAGGGGTGAGAAGCACTTCCCCAATCATCTGTGGAGGCTCAGGCTCATGAGAGGCATCCCTGGGGTCAAAGAAGGGCAGCCCACAGGTTGAGCCTCTCTGGAAGAGCG
>NW_009594391.1:13976-34918 GCF_000690535.1 Cariama cristata | reverse complement strand
TCTCCCTGGTGTCCCCACCCCTGGTGCCTACCTTCCTCTGCCCAGGGCTGGATCCCTTCTCCCACCCCATGAAGAAGGGGATCAGGAAAGCGGTGAGCGGTAAGCCCTGCATACTCAGTGCAGGGGTGAGAAGCACTTCCCCAATCATCTGTGGAGGCTCAGGCTCATGAGAGGCATCCCTGGGGTCAAAGAAGGGCAGCCCACAGGTGGAGCCTCTCTGGAAGATCGGGGTGGGGGCAGCGCAGGGGCCCCTGGAAGGAAAAGGGTGTCTCTCCAAAATAGCAGTCTGGGGGGTATAAGAGGTCTGAGAAGGAGGATAGCCCAGAGGCTGAGGGCAGCTAGGCTGCCTTACGCACATGGATGCCTCCAGTGCTGCCAGCCTCTGGGGCAGTACAGGGCTGTTTTGGGAACGGGAACTGCCCTGAGTGGGTGAACTCCAGACAAATCACTTCTGCAGCTGAGCTTTGGGCTGAAAAGGCTGCACGATGCCTGGGGACACCTTGGCACATGGCCCTGGGAAGAGCTGTCAGACAGCAACACTGTGCCTCAGTTTCCATTTTAAAGCTGCAGAACTGCTGCTACGTGCCCCGCTACGTTTTGTCATGCGTGTCCCAGCTGCTGGAAGGTGCAAGGGGTTCGTCTGCCCTGTCTTTCTGCAAGGCCGTGCAGGCAAACCCAAGCTTGTGTCCAGCATGTGTGTGTCCTGGTCTTCAGTGGAGGCTGAGCTGCCAAACCCCCTGGGGTTAAGGTGTGTGTTTAGGGCTTTCCTCCTCCTATCCCAGCAGAATGCTGGGGTTGTATTTAAGGGCTGGCATGGCTGGAAGGATGTGGGAAAAGCAGCAATTCTGGGAAACCATGTGTCTCCTCAAGCCTTTGGAAACAGTCAAGGCTGCCAGACACAATGTAAGCTCATATTTCTGCATGCTTTAGGGACTGTGTCAAAGCAAGGCTGTAGATGCCAATGAAGGCAGAGGGTGGCTTGAGTCATTTGGTTGGAAAAGCTGTAGTCTTCCCAGAGGAGCAGCTCCTCCATCCACAGAGAAATGACAGAGCACTGCCCCGAAGGAACAGCACTCTGCATTAATTTAGACACCATCTGGTTTCCATTTTCATAAATGCAGGGATGTTTAAATTAGCCTCAAACGTTTTGCACAACACTGGACTCATATGGCTTCAGAATTGATGAAAGTCCCCTTTCGCCTCAGGGTGCACCTGGGCACCTCTTTCTTGACCATAAGTGAAGGCTGGGGACAAGTTCCTCTGCTCGCCAGGGTCTCCTGGGGCTGCTGGGCTCTGCGGGGCAGCACCGCCGCACCACCGAGGTGCTCACTCTGTAAAGACATCAAGAGCAAAGGCTGTCCTCCAGCCTGGGCTGATGCCTCCAGCTGGGAGACATCATCAGGCTTGGTGACAGGGACAGCAGCCTGTCCTTCATCAGCCACTAGTTTTGGAAAGCCACAGTTGTTGGCCAGAAGGTTCTCCACTGAAGTCCTCCACATCTGAAAACACGTGCAGGAGAGTGTTGCCCTAGTAATGGATGTGTTGTCAGTGAGAGGGTCCAGCGGAGGGGTCTAGACCATGTGACTGATGAACACAGGTTGAAGAAGCTGGGCTTGCTCAGCCTGGCAAAAAGGAAGATAAAGGACGATTTGATAGCAACCTGCATGAAGGGTGGTAACAACGGTGACAGAGTCAAACTCTCCTCAGTATCGTCAGGTGATACACTAAAGGGAAATGGGCATAGGTTGTGGTTTGGAAAGTTCAGGTTCAACATCAGGGAAAGACTTCTTCCATCGGAGGTGATGCAGCCCAGAGAGGCGGCAAACTCTCCACTTAGAGGTTTTTCAAGACTTTGCTAGGCAAAACCATGGACTGACCTGAGGTAGTATTGGCAATGGTCCCACTTTGAATGGGAAGGTGGACTGGAAGCCCCCAGAACCCCCTTCCAGCAGTGCCGTTGTCCTGTGAGCCCCGCAGCCAGGCCAAGCTTACTTACAGCTTGTCTGAGTGCTTATGTGTAATGGATCATCACTTCTCACGTGCCTGAAAAGAAGCAGAAGGTGAAGACTCTGTGAACTTTGTCTGAAGAGTTTGTTCCCAAGCGTGGTGTAACAGGGAGGTGGATGGAGCAGAGGGCTGGGGTGAAGAACACTTTTATCCCTCTGTAATTTTTAAACACTGACCTATTGTACTAAGAGAAAGGGCAAACAAAGAGAGGGAAAACATAATTAAGAGTAGACTAAAGGGGTTTGCATCTCCTCAAAGCCAGGAGTCTGTTTTCTTCCCCACACACCGTGCCAGGATGGGACCAGATGGGACAGACAAAGTCCCTGCCAGGGATCAGATAAGAGTGGAAGGACAGGAATTTCCTTGTGTCACTGGATGGTCCTTCCCAGTCCGAAGCTTGCTGGCATTGAGGACCTACATTTTTGTGTTGCTTCCTGGGAAGCAAGGCCTCCCAAGAGCCTGCGGCAAGGGTGGAATTTCCCACAAGGCTCTGCTTTCTCAAGGCATCGAACCAAGAAGTGATTCTTGCTTGGGATGTTTGTTCTTGTTGACATGACTGAAGCATAAACACATGTCCTAGCAGCCCACAAGGGTGAGAGGCAGAGCTCCAGGCTCCCATGAAACCAGAACTCCACAGTGAAAAGATTTGGGATTTTTTGGTGAGCTAAAGTTGACTTGAATTTGTAAGTGCAGTTCCTCTCTTGTAAAGACATTTTCTATATTTAACATAATATCAGCCTTGTTTTGTTTTTGTACTGGGTGACAAGAAGAAAAAGCACAGAAGATATTTTTGGGGAAGAACTATGTGAAAACTAGTTTACCAATCTGACTTCCCATACTGCTTTTGGGATTGAAAATGAGTGCAGCTGAGGTTTGGCAGAGTCTGAGGGTGACCTTTCATAGAGGCACTCGCTACTTCTCCTGAACCTCTGGGCGCTGCATCAAAGTTATTAAAATAAACACAAAATTCAGATAGTATGGAGCCAAATGACACAATCCACAAGCCTCAAACAGCTGGGGAGTCTGGGAACGGGTGCAGAATAGCTGCGCGGGTCAAACCAAACACCTCTCCAGTCCAGTGTCCTCTCTGCGACAGTGGCCAGAGTAGATGCCCATGGAAAGCAGAAGGGATGGGAGAAGCATGATCCACCCCCATGTACTCTCCCAGACACCAACAATTTGTGGCTTACACATTTCCTGAGCCAGAGCAGTGTCTGTATTTATGAACCTTCAATGTTGTTTTATTCCTCTTGACCTCTCTCCATCCCTGACTGGCTGCTTTCTGCATACAACTTAGCTTTTAGTAACCACAGCATCCCGCAGCAAGAGCTACTGCAGCCTAATTACACCTTGCATGAAAAAAGCTTCAGTTTTCTGTTTTTGCTACCTACTACCTTCATCTGATGCCTCTTGTGTAGGAAGAGATGGTTTTCCTCTTTCCATCTTCTTTAGTCCTCCGTTATTCTGCAGACCCCCGTCCTCAGTTGTCCCATTTCCAGCCTGGGGAGTCCTGTCCTGCTCACCCAGAAGCTCTGCCATGTCTCTGCTAACCCCACACCTCTACTCTGGACCTTCTGCTCCTCTGCTAGCTCCTCTTTAAGATGGAGGGACCCAAACCGTACACAGTCCCCAAGCGGGGGCTGCCATGAGTTTTTGTTATGGCATGATTTCTTGTTCCTGATCTGTTCACTTTTTTCCTTCTTATTAACTCCTCACTAATTTGAGATTTCTTCTCTCTTCCTTGCATTTGGCTCCCCTGTTTTGTATGTAAAACAAGAATTTTTGCGTCCCTGTGCATAGATCTCCTTTGCCACTTCAACACCTGCTTGCTTGGCATCATAAGGTCACCTTTACTGACATGAGTAATTTTGTATCATCTGCAAAAGCTGTCACTTGCCCGTCCACCCCTGCCCAGGTTCCTGCAGAGACCCCAGCACAACCCTGCATGGAAGGACACCCCTCCCTGGGGTGGCTCTTTATTTCCTATCTTTTCTCTGTTACTCACCCCTGTGAGACCTTCTTGCTCATCCTATTGCTTCCCAGCTTCTCTCAGAGCCTTTGGCAACAGCTTGTCAAATGCCTTTTGGAAACCTCAGTAGACTGCAGCAACCACATCTCCTGCGTGCTCACTTGCTTACTCCCTCCAAGAACACCAGTGGGTTTGCAAGGTCCCATTTATCCTTGCCGACAAAGGCTGTCTCTTCCCTGGTGTGTCACCATGAGAAAGGCGCCTGCCAGGTGCCAGTGCCAACTGATGGGAGGGGGCCAGGCTCTGTGGGTGGTTTCTAGGTTATTTGGAAACATCCAAGGGCTGCCCTTGCTGCAGGGTCCATGCCTGCTGCGACGCAGACCCCGTGCTGGAGGGAGCCTGCCCATCCCTGCCCTGGTGAGCAGCCCTTCCTGGGCATGGGGCCACAGTGCAAAGGGGATACAGCTGCTTTGTGCTTCTTCAAGGCTCAGCCAACAGTTTTGCATCCTTCCCGCTTGAACTTGCTGCAAAAAGAGACAGATCTGCCAGGTTTCCTAGGGCTTTTACATGTGTCTGTCTGAGCACATCACACAACTCCTTTCTCCATCCCCACATTACATTTGAGCTTTGTATCTCAGGGTGCAGGGATCCTTCCTTCTTGTCACTAAGGTTTTGAGTTTTGTTTCATAAGAACCACAGAGAAGCAGACGGGGACATGCGCTGGTGAGGCTGCCGCCTGACACCAGGGATGTCCCAACCACGGTCTGGAGGACAGCCCGTGGGGAGAGTCTGCTGCACCCATGACGATGGCCTTCCTCCTTCCTTCTTGAACAACCTTGGAGGTTGTTCACGCAGTTTCAAGCAAACAGGATTTGAAGCTAAAGCTGGAAGCACAGAGAGGGGGCCTCAGCTGTAGATCCTGTTGGGAGATGCTTTTTTTTAAATTGGAAAATCAATATGTGAGGGACACGTTGTGGCAGATAGGAAGGGTATCTGTGGAAGAGACACATAGATGGCAACTAAGGAAAACACTCAGATGCTTTTCTGGGTTTGCTTAATGGTAAACCCAGTCGTTTTAGTTGCGATGGGGAAATGACCTAGTTGTGAGTGGGAGGGATTGCATGTGTTTGGGGACGCCATTCATGTGACGGCCATCCTCTCCTGATGTGCCCCACGTGGGGCTGGCCTCCGACTGCCTCTGGCTTAGGGCAGTGCAAAGTCCGTGGGTTCGAGGGAGGTCCTCCAGAGCAAGATGCAGACAACTTTGGATCCAGGAAAGTGATTTAAATTGTCAGGTTTCCAGGAGTGCCCAGAAACAAAATTGTCCCAAAGCTGTAGGGTTTCTTCAGGTGGATCCTAGGGTCCCAGGCAGGTGTGGAGGTGGGCAGCTGCCCTGGAGCATGGGGTGCAGTTTTGGTTGTTCCCTCCACATGTTGCCCAACCTGGCTTTGCTGATGTGTTCTCCTTGGCTGAGGACACAGTGACTTTTCTCTGTCCCTTTCTTTCCATGGGGTGATAAAAAATTTGCATGTTCCAGTCTGCAAAAGATAATTTACAAATGCAGTAAAACCTGTAAGGCTGTGCTACCCAGCCCTCAGCCAAACTCACTCCTTGCTGGAATACACCAAAGTGCTCCAGGAAGAAAATTCTGTCCAAAATTAACTGACTGGAGCTAATCTCTTGAGGAAAAAGACAATGTTTCACGACCTAATGGCCTTCCACACCCTGGTCCTTTCCCGGCACAGACAGCTGGAGCATGTCTCCTGGTCCATGTGGCCAATTAACCTGCGTTGATTGCATTGTGGGTTCAGCTTGTGTCTGGCAGCATGGGGAGTGCCACAGCCATCCCGGCTTAACGTGGACAGGCACAGTCAGGGAAAATGGAAAACTTGCTGTTAAATCCTGTGGTAATAGTTCACTGGTCAGACACTTTCAGATAAAGAAGAAGTGAAAAAGGTGAAAAGGGTAGAGGCAACAAACAGGGAAGCTCGGAGTTATCTACTGAGCAATTAGTGACAGTGACACAGGGAAATTACAGGGGAAGTAAGCTGTTGTGGCAGAGCTATGGGCTCTTTGCCATAACAAGATATTGCAAGACCTTTACACGCTCTCTCATTCCTGTGTCCATCTTTGCTGCTATTCCCTAGATATGACTGTTTTTAAGGGTGAAGACTGGCTCTTTGGGAGGCCTCAGGCATGCAGCAGGGAGGTGTACGGCAGCAAGTGCAGAAGGAAAATGTATCTTGGTCCTGCAAGGGCAGCGGGGTGTGGATGACCACACTGGAGCAGGAACTACTCTTTTGGGTTAACTCTCTGTTTCACATACAGACTCCATTGTGCATCTGATCACAGATCATGATAGAGGTCCTGGGAGGACAGGAGATGAACAGGGGTGGTGGCAATATATGGTGACAGCATCGTCTAATGGAAGTGCTGGAATGACTATGGTCCAACACAACTGAAACCATCCATGTAGTGCATGATTAAACTGGTTTATACTATTCGTGAGGTGTCCATTCCTCATGCACACTGCTATCCTTGCCACATAACTTTTGCAACAGTTAAAGAAAAAAGAAAACCACCACTGCAAACAAAAACCAGCCATTAGTGGTGGGCAGGGAAGGAATGCAAGACCCACGTATGCCTGCAGCGATGCTCTCTGCCATGTCCAGCCCCCAGCAGCATACAACACAGGGACTTCCCAAGCCACAGCTTGCATCTTCTTGCTGGCACCTTTTGCATCATAGTGCCCTAAGTACTGCATAATAGCTGTCAGAAGGGAGGATGACAGGAGACTTTTCTGGAGAGACTTTTCTCCATTTCCAAACTTAAAAACTTTCCATTTTGCTGCTTTAATCTGATTGAAAAAGCTAAACTGGTCTGGTGGCTGAAGAATGCACAGGGACCTTTGGGTCCTTTGGGCTCAAATCTGCATCCTGCTGCAAGTCCACAACATGTGTCCAAGGGCCGGTCACATCTGTGTTTCATCTCCTGGTCTGTAAAATGCAGCACAGCTCTTTTCCCTGGTGCACAGAAAGAATAAATACTCGGCCCTGAGCTGTGATCTTGGGCACAAGGGACCATCTAAATAGATGGTTGTTCCAAGGAGGAACAAGGCCAAATACCTCTTCCCCCAGTGAAACAGCTGTGTGGTTTGAGTCAGTCAGAGCATAATGTGATTTTTGCAGCACTATTGCTGTGCGTCTGGTCTGAAAAAAATTGTAGTCCACTTCTTGAAGAATTTTTTGGCTTGGCTTGATTCCATGTACATTGCAAACTGAGGCATGTTTCAGTGGTAGCAGGCAAGCGCTTTGCACTGGAGATATGAAGCAGGCATCATGCTGTAGCAAAGACTGTTCAAGCCCAGTCCTGTCCAACTTATATATATATATATCCTTAAATCTATGCAGAAAAAAACGACTTCAAATCACTTGTGTGGTTAAAACTAAGTATAGGTGTAGCAATATGGACTGTATTATTTTAACTCAACTTACGGGTTTTTGAGTGAACTATGCAGGCTGTTTGGGTTTGATTTCTCCCAGCCATTGTTAATGAGATTTGAGATTGCTCAAAGTTCTCTTGCCAATGCTTTCCTGTAATGAGCGATAAATTAAAGTAAACAAACCCATAGCAAAGCAAACATAATTCAACTGTGTGGAGGAAAGCCAATAAAAATAATGCCTTATGTCCTAATTTTTTGCTTGATGTGGGCTGACCTGGTGGACGCACATTGTGGCTGTGTCAGCTGGGCCAGGGCATGGTGAAATCTGTGTGTACTGCTCTGCCAGAGACGCTTGACAGCTTTGCTTATATTTGAAAAGGCAAGTTTGGCTAGGGACCAAGCCAACCTCACACACGATAGCCTCTTCCCCAAAGAGGAGGAAAGGCTAAAGCATGTGTTGGACAGGAGAGAAAAGTGAGAGAGCAGAGGGCAGAGGAAACAGGAGACTGGGGGCTCGTAGGGCATGTGCATTCCTGGGCTGATGAAATCGCCATCTGTCTTGCTTCTGTGCAGGGAAAACATAGCGCCCACGGTCCTGTGGTGGAGGCTGGAGGGAGGCTGAGGACAGCACTTGCCCAGCTGCTGGTCTGATGGATGCTCAGCTGCTGTGGGCTTGCTGCACACCTCTGTGCTCTGTTTGCCCATGATGATCTCTCTAGGAGGCTCTTGGGAGGAGAAGTTTTCAGTCAAAGGTGCAATTGCTACCTGGGCTGAGACCACTGAGGTTTCCTCCTCTGCACAGCTAGGCGGTCACATCAGAGACTTCAGAAGTTCACACGCTACTGATGAATTACCTGTCTCCTCCATGCGATAAGTGAGAAAGACCAATCTACTTTCCAGAGCTACCAAGTCCCTTCTGAGACCGACACCATGTATCCCTGACACCTGGCCTCAGGAGGCAGCTTGGTGCGCACTTCTTCTTGCAGCGAGCCCATCATCTTCTCCCCAGACTTTGGCAGGATGCACTCTGAGCTCCCCATGGCCAGCTCCCCATGACTAGCTCCCCACGGCCAGCTCCCCACGCTGCACAAACACAGCTCAACCCTAGGCTTCCTTTTCCTCCGGGCTTAGGTGGGTTGTTGTCAGAGGTAAGTGAGATAAGAGCGTCTGTCAGGGCTAAGTGGGGATGGAGGTGGCCGACCACCACTCCATCAGCTGGTGCTGCATGGGCCCTGTGGCCATCAGAGCTGCTGGGGCAGGATCGGTGCCCGCGGGGAGCGGCGCAGACGGGGCCCCAACAGACACAACTCAGCGTATTTCTCTCTTGATGTAAGTCAGGGGCATTTCTGTCCCACGGCTCCAGAGTTGTGCAATGTATGTGAATGTTCTCTTATTCTGTGGTCATCTCCACCTCCTTCCTGCTCCTCTCTCAACTGATCCAGATAATGTGCAGCATTTAGACATTCTGGTCTGGCTACAAGAGATGATAATTGATGTTTGATGACCTTCATTAATGGCATTACTTGAATTCAGCTGGATGAAGGACGAACAACGACCGGAGAGCAGACACATGCTGAGCAACACACTCCTCTGACATAAAGAAAATGCCTTGACCTGGGCAGATGGCAGCTAAAATGGGGGCTAGGAAAGAACTCTGGCCAAGCAGCCCAAGAAGAGCCTCTGTTTTTCTGGATGCTGTGCCTGAAGGTGGGGTTAAGTTTAGGATGAGATGCTCTTTGTGGGACTGTTTGCTTAGAGACTGGTGAAGGTGTATCTGCAGGGCTGTGGTTCCTGAGGCTGAGGGGCAGCAGAAGGCAGGGTAGGGGACTCCTTCCTACAGGTTCCTCCTCCTGTTTAGCTAAATTTTGGCTTGGCACACACTGCTGCTTGAAAATTTCATGCTTGAAAGCATTTTGGCCTCAGACTGGCTTCTGGGTGCAGCACAGCTGCGGCTGACAGCACCGAAGCTTTGCAGATTGACAAAGAAATCCTGGCTGGAAAAGGAAACCTCCACCTCAGGTGGTGGAAATACCTTTTCTTCATATGCTTGGTACTATATAGCAGGAGGGAAATAATCCGTTCTCTGCTTGTTTTTTTCCAAGAGAAGTGAAAATGCATTAAGAGCTGTTGACCACATGGAAACACAGGAGAGTCAGATGGTCTGAACCTTGCCAACATATCATCTATCACCGACAGTGCTCAAGTTACCTTTGGCGATGATTGCCCTGCCTACAAATCAATGGCAAAATGAGTATTTGTTTCTAGCTAATTGCGTCACTGCCAAATATAGAGCCACACGTCCTAAGCTGGTCATCATCTGACCTTGCATGACTGGAACACTGAGGTTCTTGACGGCTCACAAACCTGGAGAAGGCAGAGAAGTTGTCTGCACATTATCTGTATTTCTTTCATTGTATGTCAAGGCTCCAACAACATTGTAAACTTGCATGGCCTGAATTTTCTGATGCTTTCCTTGAAGAGAAAGTTACCAGAAGGAATAATGACCAAAACCCACACTGGGACTCATCTAAGCACACACTGTGTCAGAGTGTGGGAAAAGGAAGGGGATTTCACACATTGGCACAATCAGCTCTCAGCTCCCAAACTTCACGATTTGAGTTTGCCAAACAAAATACTCTGATTTGGCCACTTTCTGTGGAGAAAAATGTTGAATTTCCAGAAAACAGTCTTCTTTGAAGAGCTGAAACGGGGCAAAAGGCTGGATACGGAGTGTCTGCAAGAAAAACGGTTGTTATGGTGGTAGCATCTGTGTGGGGGCACTGTGTACATGTGTGATGCAGAGTCTTAGACTAAGAAATGATCTAAATATCCATTATAACTCCAGATACCAGCTCTCAAAAACCTGTAGATTTTATTGCCTCAATTTCTGTCTTGGCAATTAGTATCATTTTGAATAACAAAGTGAGGCTTGTGGTATGGAGTTGTTCATGTGAGACAGTAGAAACTTACACGGGAAAGAAGAACATCATACCTGGATAGAAATAGTGTTATTTTGTACAGAAATAGGATTTTGTACAGAAATTTGTTACATGGAGAGATCGACTTTTGCCCTTCGCCCACAGGGAACACGGAGGGTGAGGTTTTGAGGTAGGTGGAAGGAAAGTGGAAGCTTTTCCTTTTCTTAACTATGGTTTCTACCCAAGAAAAGTTGGCTTAAGAGGTTGTTCTGGATGACGGATTAATCTGGTCTTTCTTCAAAAGCTGCTATTGATTTCATACTGTATGTGCTGATCTGACAAAATGTTCCCAAGTAAATGCAATCTGAGCTCCTTGAGAGAGGCTCTGTAGAGAAATCAAATCAAACAAAAATGGGAGCTTGGGCAGTTCATGCATTCCACAGTAATACTTTAGTCTTTGTGATATTTTAACAGATCAGAAGGGGATGCAGGGCTGGACAGTTAAACAAAGACCAACAAAAGACTTTTGAGCACAGCCAGAGGCATGGCAGGTACTTGAAGGCTGCTCTCCCACCTTCTTAGTCTCTGCTTCTGCAGCCTTGTTTCTCTAGGGCACCTCCTATGTTTCTCTTACTGATATACAGCAAAGGTTATCTGGATTACTGCTCACGCTGTTTTGCCAGCTCCAGGATTAACAGTCTTACCTGTGAGATCTTCACAAGCTGCCAAGGTTCCTCCAGGAGCAGGTCTAGCCCACCCAGCCTGTGCAAGAGTTACCCTGGTTCAGTTTGACCCCATTTTTCTCTAACTCTTATGGGTCTCTTTGCCCTGTGAGATCACAGGACCGGTCTGTGGGTCCTACTTGCCTCTCTTGAGTTACCCCAAGCCCTGTGTTCCCTTGGAAGTGGAACGGGATGCCCCTTCTCGAGCATCGTGGGGCACTGCCAAAGACAAGGGGTCTGCTGTGCAGGAGCATGAAGATGATGGTCCCAATCCCACAGCTCAGACGTCTGTCACTACTTCTTGTAGCCTTGGTGTAGGGTAGAGGGGACTGCAATGAAACCAAAGACCGGAAAAAACCCTCTGTTAACTAGGATATGGCACTGTTAACTTTATCCTGATATTTTCTGTAACCCATACACTTGGTTTAGCTCTCAGGCTGCACTGCTCTTGCCAGTGGGACTTGGGGGTTGGCCTCCAGCCTTTGGGACGAGTCTCCAGCCTTTGGGATAGGGCTCAAAAGCTCTTGAAGACTCCAGGACCAATATTGTTCTACTCAGGAGTTTGTTATAATCTCCCTTTCAGAGCTAATCTCTCCCCATCACAGCTGTTCCAACACTAATGAGCGCTTTTGAGAGCTCAGCTTTTCTGCTAAATGATGTTTTCCTCTTTTATTAGTCCATTAGGAGAGTTATTACAGCTCAAGTGCTCTGATAAATAGCAATGAATTCCTTATCCTCAAATGATGGTCTTTCTAGGTGCCAGTACATGACATGCCCTGGTGTGTCCCATCTGCTGCATGATGGGCAGGAGGATTAGGAGAACATGGTCCAAGGGCACTACTGGGTGGTGTTGGGAGGGGAGCTGGGGTGAACGTCTAAGACTTGTGGAGAGGTGAAAGAAGCAACTGAAAATTTCTGAGGGGACAAGACCCAGAGAAGAAGTGAAAAATGGGTTTGTAGGGAAGCCTCCAAGCTGGTCAGTTCAAAAGGATTTTTTTTTAACCTGAGTTCTAGAGGAGAAAGCTCTGGGTAGCAAGGAGAAATGGTGTCCAGCAGGTGCAAACATTCACTTCACAGTAGCTTTAAAAAATTCATATTGTTTTAACAAATGCAATTAATGTTCTTCCAGTAACGTGGAGCTGAACAGCCTGATGTGTGCGTCTGCTCCATTGCATTGCCTCTGGTTTCCCCTCGGGAGGTGAGACTCGCCTCCCTCTCCAGCAGTGTGGAATTGCACCTTTGCTAAGGGACAAATCTGTGTTTGCTGCACTGATGAGTAATTCTTGAAATCGCCTGACATTAGCTGCCACCTCTATTATTGTGGCTACAGAAGAGCTATTTTGTAACTCAAGGATATCAACGTGGGTGGTGTGGCCACATCCTCTTTTAAGTCATACAGGAAGGCAGCAATTACTCTCATGGGTTGCAATCTACAGTGTGGCAAAGCACGATTTTGCTAGTGTCACACCCAAGCTTACTGGCCTCTAACCCGTTCCCAAAATATCCTTCCTCCCCAATGCTCAATGATGCAGACTCTTGCCCATTTGGTCCCCCGAACTGGCTTTTGACCCAAGCTGTGCAAAGTGGAGGCAGGTGATCAAGCAGCACATGAAACCATGCTGGGAGAGGCAGGACCCACAGTCTGTGTGCCCCAGTTCCCCTGGGGAAGGAGGCTCTGCTGTCCCCACTTACTGCAGGTGCACCTTTCCTTTGGGACGCCCCATGCATTGCCAGGCTTCACGGTGTCTTCCTACTGGATTGAGGTTTCCAGGTTTTCTCTTATTAAATTTCATACCAGCTAAACTAAATACAAGATTTGCAAATGGAAGTCAGCAAAGTGCTGCTACACCCTTTGTGAATATGTAGGTGCATGTACTCTTCTTGCTTTACATTGGTTAGTAGGTGAGGAACTGTGTCGCCTGTGCATGTCACTGTGCATGTCAACGGAGCCAGGACTGTCCACTCGGAGATGTGGCTTGAATTTGGAAATCCCAATTACCAAAGAACTTTGGTTGTGTGTCTCTCTTAAAATCAGCACATCAATAAATCCTATGGCCTTTAGTCCAGTGCTGTCATCTCTCAGGGGATCCTGGTGAGAAGATCCAGCCTCAAAGGGGAGGAATTGCAGGCGTTCTGGTTTCTTAATGCTTCATTTCCAGGTCTGCAGTCCCTAAAGTTTCTCAGCAGGCTCTAACAGAAGGTTTCCACTTTTTTACATCATGCTCACACTTGGGAGGAGTCCAGGAGCTCGCTGGCTGGTTTTGGCTTCCCCTGCAGCAAGGGCAGAGATTCCCCAGGTGTCATCGGGGACTTGGCATGCAGCAGACGGCTCCTGCAGGAGCAGAGGAGGCCAGTGATGCCTCGGTCCCTCCTATGGTATGCTCTGGTTTGTGTCCCTGCATCCTCTGGACTGCAAATTGCAAGTCTTCTGCCAAACGATGGAAGTGCCTGGTGGGACGGATGGGTAGCAGTGTGTGTGCGTGCGTGTGTCAGCTCAGTCCATGTCCAATGTGGTGGCTGTTGCAGGATGATGTCCTGGTGGCACTGATGACAGCAGACTGGGAAAGCTGGCAATGCCACAGCAACTGTACCCAGAAACCAGCTTTCTTAACTGTTTTATAAAGCTGATTTTATGTTTTTTCATCTTGGCTATCGGCTGTGCCTCCAAGGATGTGCAGACGTCAACATCAGCAGAGGTTGTGTGATAAAGAAAATCCAGCCAAACTGACCTCAGAAAATTTTATTTAGTTCGTTTATAGGAGTGCTATTTATCAGTATTACTCTAACACGGTTATCAGAAGACATTCATGCAACTTTCTGAAAGTACCTGGCTATGTGTAATATGCTATATATAAATAAATGCTATTGTAAATGTCGAGTCATACAGGAAGATAAATAAATTAGTTTCCTGGGCTCATTAGAGCTGAAAGCTGGCATTTCATAGCAGGATGAAGAGAATTGCACAATGCAGTTCCATATGGCTTATGAAATGTGTATGAAAACCATTTTCTCCTACCCATCCTAATTATGATATATAAATAGATACACTATTTTCCTTCGAGCACTTACTTAGCTGGAATATTATTTTTTTTTTTTAAAAGACCAGCACAATCAGTTGTATGATGCATTTCTGTAGGCCCTTAACAGATCTCTAAATCAAAATGCAATTTTTTATAGCAAAATAATGACCTTTCACTAATTGGGAAAGAAAAAGTTGCACAATAGTTGACAGTTGTCATGAGTGCTCAGCACTGTCAGGAACCATTTTGGCATTTGGCTTTAAATTGTAGCTGGGATAAGTGTTTAAATAATGTGTAGTAAGTTTTTAAATTATGTGTGTATATGAGTTTTGTGCGAGCATAAGTGTGCTTATGGAAGGAGAGGGCGGTTTGCACTACCCATGGCCAGGCAGCAGGCTGAAACCAAAGGACTGTTTTTCACCTAGGGTACAATTTTGCCACATAACTTGCGGGCAGGACCCCTTCTCCTGGTGTGTGCCAGTGGCCACTGCTAGTGAGCAGCCTGGAGCACTCACTATCCATCTCCCAGGGGCAGCGGCAACCCCATAGGGTTAACAGCAACTGTGAGAAGGGTAGAAGGGGGCCAGCTGGGGCCAAATTCTGGTGGGCTGCATCACCTAAAGGCTCGTATAAATAGGACGAGACAACAGAGACGGAGAAAGGGAGATGTCAGAGCAGTAAGGATGAGATATACATCAAATACATACCTTTTTATTATTCAACATCAAGACTGTGGTAGTGCTTAGAAGCTTGTCTGGACCTTGTTATACCAGATACCAAGATTTTGGGCCCTGTTATACCAGATACCATAAACACGGTCCGCACGGCAGTCCTTGCTCCAGAGAGCAGGGAAAGCCAGGCTATGAGACCCACACACAGCACAAACAGGGGGTGCCTCTGCTTTTCCAGCCTGTCTGCAGTCCAGCGAGACCCTCCCTACCTGGAACCACGGCTGACGTTCGCCAGAGCAGGCTGGGAGTAGTGGAAGAATTGGCCCTTTGAAGGACTACACAGGACTACATGTGGCAACGCAGTAAACAACAGCCAGAGACAGAATAAATGAGTCACTTTTCTAGCATATTTGAATACTGTTTAAATATAAACATTGCAAATGAATATCTCTAACTGAGAAAAAATAAAATTGGATGCAAAAATACATCAATGATATACTGCATATGCACATAAATACATTATATGGTTTGCACAGTCATTATGCGTCTTCCTTCAGGACTGACTTTCTACAGACTGGTACAAAAGTTCAAATACACAAAAATAGAAGGGAAAGGTCTTCAACTAAACACATTGTTGTTTTGGCAAGCGGTTCACTTCCCCCCAAAATGGGTTGTAAAAACAGAACATAGTTTCACAACAGACCCATTTGTGTTTTCACATCATATCTACCTTACAGCAAGAGGGGGAAAAGCGAGCAAGGAAATGGTGATGCATACAGGGTGCTCGATATGTTTTAATGGCATTTGAGACCAGTTCCACCACCCATTCAAAACCTATGATGTTAACAAGGTCTGGAAAAGTCCTCTTCTCAATAAGGAGGGCCTAAGTAATATCCAAATTGCTTTACTAGAAGCCAGGGCTTGCTTAGCCCACACGATCCATCGCAATAGGCAGCTTGCTCCTAACCCTCAGTGAGTGGGGTGCCGTTCCAGAGCAGATGCACTGGATGGGGTCACTGCGGGGGGACGGCGGCTGCCCGGGGGGTCGGGTGCTCCCACCTCATGGAGGTGAAGGAAGCATACGCTGCCCTGGGTGGACTGCTGCTGCGGGGCCAGCCAGGGCTCTCCGAGGCCAGTTTGGAAACCCCGATGCCCCTGGGCAATGCTGCTGCATGGGGCAGAGCGTGCAGCCGGGGTCACTCCAAGCCCCAGGTCTGGGGCTGCTGCAGCGCAGCGGGACAGCAGGAGTCCTGCCATGGCTGAGCAACTGCTCCTCCTGACTCGAAACCTGGTGCCCCCCCGCATCAGCCTAACACAGCCGTCCCTGCCTGGCTCAGAGGAAGGCAGATGGGGTGCAAGCATGCTCACGGAGGACTTTACCAACATCTCTAAATTTTCACTTCAGTGTTTGTTTCCTTCCATTTCCTTAGAAGACATAGGAGATGCCTGCTCAGTCTGGGCTAGTTGGGGAGTCAGCGATGTGGCCTTCGCGACACCCGGTGAGGTAGACGGAGGTCAGAGCACCAGGGCAGTGTCCAGGCAGACAACGTGGTGGCACCAAGGAGACCTTGGGGGAGTCCGTGACTGGTGCGAGGAGAAGCCCCGCTCCTTGTGGGCACTGCTCCTCCCGTGGGCGCATCCTCCTCCTGGCCCTGCGCAGAGGATGGTGATTCCCATAGAGATGCTGAGGACCAGATTAGAACAACGTATTTTCTGTAAGAAAAGGTGGCAGTGTGCGCTGAGCATCGCTCCAGGGGATGGTCTCCATCCCCAGCTTAGCTGACAGTCCAGCACAAGAGGGCGACAAGGGTGGCCTAGGACACATTTATGTTGGAGAAGAGCGGGACCCCGGGCAGCGTGGAAGCCGTGCAGTCTGCCAAGTAGCCCAGGATGCTTTTGAGTTCGCTGCGTGACAAATTGGCTTTTTTTTCTTCCAGGTGCTTTTTGCTGTGGAAAAGAAATGGGTAGGTGTGATCTCCCCCCCGCAGATCTCTGTGTGCAAGGTCCCCCGCACCAGGATGTGGCCCCCCGACTGCAGCGGGCACTGAGGTCCCTGGCAGATGCCAGCTCAGCATCTGGCAGTCCTACACAGGACCCAGTGCTGTCTCGGGGGGTTTGCGGTAGGATAAGGAATCTCCAAGGTAAAGGAGAATATCAGGCCAGAGTTTGGAATATATGAATAGGGACTTTATTTTGTTGTCCGATGGCACTGGGATTGCCACAGCCTGGCAGGCAGCCCCCACCCCTTTTTATAGACTCAGGCTATATGAACCTCACCTCTACTCATATTTGACTGTTTTCTGCCTCAGTTAAAATTCCATGTAAGTATTTGCAAATCTGTTTCAGCATCTCTTACCGGATATCTGGGTATGTTGTGGCGAGTGTTGCAACTTCAATTTTAATAGCACCTAAATCCTGAAGTCGGATTATTTCAGCCAGTTTGGGAAGCGCCAGATTCAGCCACGTGGCTTGAGACCCCTGCGAGAAGAGAAAGCGGTCAGCAGGGCATCGTGAGGGTGCAAACCTCCGCCCGGCACAGGAGCTGTGTTTCACAGTGGGTGCAGCTGAGTCGGCTCCTGAGGCTGTTTCCTGGCAAGGGGGAAGGACACGGCAGTGATTTTAGGTGTCTCATTGTTTTCAGTGATGTTTCTAGCCCAGACTTTGCCTGGGCCTGCCTTGGAAAAATTGGATTAGCTTTGTGGTGTTTTTTAATCCTCTTACACAAGTGGTGTAGGGTTTGCCCTAAGATTGAGGTTTCCACATCCACCTCGACAGACTCTCTCTCTGCTCTTCCCTCCTATCACATTTTCCTTTCCTTGGATTTCTATGCTGCTCGGCTTGTGTATGAGGTCTGATGGGCGTTGCCATGTGCTGTTCTCTCCCAGCTCCTCACACTACCCTGCCTTTAGCATCTCCAGGCATTGCCAAAGTCTGCTCCCTGCCCACTCAGTAAAAGCCCTGACTGGACCTGTTTTTTGGCCATTGGATATCCCAAGGTGCCAGCTATCTGACCTCCTGCCCACGCTGTGTGAAGCTCAGGCTTGTTCCTTCTCCAGTCAAGTGTGTGGGGGGTGGTGGAGGATGGGGTTTGGCTTTTTTTGCAGGCAAATTTAGAGGCATGGAAGGAGGGAGGTGTCAGAGGACAGAGAGGGGTGTTTTAGCCATGCCTCTTGTGGAGAAAACCCTTGTGTACCACAGAACCCATGTTACCCATTCCAGCCCCTGCCTGGCCCAAAAGCAGCAGAGTGAGGGAAATCAAGGGCAAGGGGGAAGAGTCAAAACCCAGACTCTGTGCAAGTTATACTGAAACCAGAGAAGACTAGCTAAATCTTCTGACCCTATTAATATAAACCTTCAAAAGGAAAACACTGCCTATGGGACAAAGTAGGATGAAATTATGGCTCTCCATCCAGGGGAGGGGCAGGCTGGTGGCGAGGGAGCCTTCCTCCCCGCAGGCACTTGGCTGCCTCTTTCTGCCTAAGGTCCTGCCTTCCAGGAAACTCAGCTGAGTTGGAAAGGTTAACGAGAAGCCCCAGAAAATTTATTTTCCTGTTTCTCAGTGTGTCTGTGCCCCGTGCTGTTGTGTTCGTGGCAAATGCTGACGTACACTGCTGGTGCAGAAGGCTTCCAGGTCAGCAGCGTTCTTGGAGATGTGTTGGGCCAGGTTTTGCTGTTGAGCTGGAGTTTTCAGGCTGACTTTCCTCTTCAGCAGCCTCACAATGTACTCTTTAACCAAATGGGCATGGATCTTCTCGACGATAACCTGTTGGGAATGAAAGGGGGGATCATCCCTCTATCTTTTGCTTGGGAACAAAACAAATGATGTGCATGGATGGAGGACAAAAACACCTTGGATGCTGTAAGACATGCCCCACCAAACGCCTGCTGCTAATCACATGTCAGGAACGGCGCTGATTGCCAAGGTCCCCACGACTGGTTACGCGACATCCTAGATGCCGAGAATTTCTTTGTACTCAAACTAATGAAGTGCGGGAATTTCCAGATGTTGTTTCCTTCTGGGAAGAGTTTAAAGTGTAGAAAAGATCTCCATGTGTTAGAGAAGTAACAGTACTCCAAAGAAACAGGAATTCATGTTGCTTCTCCTGTTCCTCTCTCTAATACACAAAACATCATAATTTTGTTTCAGCTACTAAAAAGACAAAGGCAGGAAATCAAATATTTTTTTATATGGTGATGTTTCATATATACTCCGGCACCACTAAAAATGTGGTTGTGGCTCAGTTATCTGGGATTTTTCCCAGTTGCATCCATCTCCTCCAGTCCTTAGGGCAATCAAAGGAGCCATGAGACAGAACCATCCAATTGCATCCATGTTTCAAGGTTGCTAAACCAAACACATGCATAAATAAAGCTGTATTTTGGGTGGTCCCTAAAGCACTTTGTCTACAGCAGGAGTGTCTTTTTTCTGCAAACACTGCAGCAGAGCTACAGGAATCTGCTTCTGTTGGAGAAGAGTAAGATTTATGTGGCTAACCTAGGTAAACTGCATGCTGACGGAAATCCTGCCTGAGAGGGCTCTCCAATGCTATGTCAGCTCACCAGCTTAATATGGGTCAAGGCAACTCAAGTCTCAGAGGATCAGAGCTGAAAGCACAGCCTCAGCATCCCAGAATGATTCCAGTATTTCTCTTGGACTTACGTGGTAGAAAGAGTCCTTTAGGGTCCGGAAGTCTGAAATATGTTTGCTGGTGGTTTTAATGATCTCGTTCATAATTTCATTGCTGCAGTCCCACTTATTTTCTGTAAACTTCTTATAATTTGGCTGAAAAAAAAGGAAAATCTGTTTAGTTCCCTCAAAACAAATTCAATGCACATGTATATTTAGCATTTCTATATGTACGGTATCCTACATAGTGACAGCACGGTGTGCAGTCCTGTGCAGGGACATGTGATGATGACTTACAGGGGCAGGGGAAGAGGGGGCCATATTGGGTTTGTGTCCCCTTCTTAGTTCCTCATGGTGAAGAAGACTGAGGGCTTGAAAGGCTCATATTGGAGATGCTTTTTTTATTTCCACATTTTTAATGTTTTGTCCACCCCATCTAATTAGAGAATTATGGAATCATCAGGGAAAAAAATGAATCATTACGAGATGTTTTCAATCACAATTTTTCTTTGCTACAGTAAATAAATATGAAAATAAAAAAAATCACCTCTGCTCTGTCATGCCTTCTAAAAGGCCCTAGAGAGAAAGCAGGAGAGATTGTGGCAGAACATTCCTGACTCCTACGCCTTCCGCTCCACCACACTTGCTTAACTTAAAAAGCTTGTGTTATATATAAAAAGAAAAAAAAAAAAAAGAAAGAAGCCAAGGGTGCCTTTCAGGCCACCTTTATGAAGAAGCCAAAAGCTGTGTAATTGCAGTTCATGTCATTTGTGATTGCTTCCTACTGTTTGGAGTGTGAACACTTGCAGGTTGAGACTCTCCCTTCTGCAGCAGTTATCTGAGCCGTGATCAGCACATTTTATGTTTGTCTGCACAGTCATGCCTATGTAGCTGCACCCATTTTGCCTGCAGGCTTGAGGAGCAGCTCAAAGAGAGGTGAGTTTGAGTTTTCTGGCAGCAATGCAAGTTAGGACGGATGCTGAAAGGTGACCTGGCCCAGACCCCTTCTGAACTTTGCTGCATTTGAATCAGAGATTTGGGCAGGAGAACGTGCCTGGCCCTGGCACAGGCTGAGCCATGGGGCAGGAGGGTGTGGGGTGCGGACACAGTACCTTCAGCTGGGCAAACAGCTGTTGAAGCAGCACGTCAAAGCCGCTGTTTTCAATGTCGCCGAGAGTGCTTAGGATACTGGCTTTATTGTCATCTTTTTCTGCCATGTTTTTCTCTGCGTAGTCTCTGCAAGGAAATATCAGCAAGGTCAGAATAATCTGCCCTCGAAAGAGAGAGAGAGTAATACAGAGGTCTCCAAACCTTCCTCTGCAGGCAGATGGACCTTGCTCTACCCACTCTGGGGTACCTCCATTGCCTGCAGAGGAAGGAGCAAAGCCTTTTCTTTTGGACCCTTACCTAAAATTCCAGCAGTTGTTAATATTTGCAATCAGTATAGGCTTGTAGTGTCTGTGCTTCTTGCTTTTCTCCTTAAAGTCTTCAAAAGCATCCTTGTAGCTGGAGGGGAGATGGGAAGAGGGGAGGTGAATGAGTGTGTGCCCGGGGCGGCTCTGCCAG
>NW_009594391.1:0-13948 GCF_000690535.1 Cariama cristata | reverse complement strand
GCTGCCCACCGCTGCCATACCACACCTGGCCCACCGCTGCCCACCGCTGCCGTACCGCACCTTTTCAGGAAGGCAGGCAGCTCCTTCCACAGGCGATGCGACAGCTCCTCGCCCACTGCTGCGCTGATGTCCTTGGCTCGCTTCTGGCCGCTGTAGATACTCTAACAAACAAACAAGATCAATTTTAAATGCTGCCTGCTCCAAAAAGGCCAGGTTCACTGGTTAAAAAGGCTACAGAACCTTAACTGCGGTAACTGTGCTCAGCTCTCCTGCATCCCACCCTGGGACTGTGCCTGGGACTGTGCAGAACAGCTGTATTTATTTGGTGGGCTCAAGGCAATTTCGAACTCTATTTTCAAATGGGGGGAGAGGTGAAGAAGAAAGGAGCATTAAAGAAAGTCTATAAAATAGCAGACAAAGTGGTGAAAGTGACACTTGGGTTTTTTGCTTTTTTTGCTGAATGTCATATGATTGCATTAAAAAAAACCACAAATTAAGCACAACAACCTCAACATATGAAAGGTTTATTTTTTAAAAATAAACTCTACTAATCCTCTGCAGCCAGAGGATGGAGAATGTTAGGCATGGGGAAAGGACGTGAGCACTCAAAGCAGCTCTGCCCATGACAGTCTCCCCAGGAGCACGGAGGGCTGCAGCACCGCGCTGCTTCCTCGCTCAGCTAAACCCAGCTCTTGTCTCTCTGCTGCTACATCACCCAGCGCCTAAGGGCTTGGCATCGGCTCGGCGCGCAGAAGAGACTGCACAGGGGGAAATGAAGGCAGCTTTCTGGCTCATTTTGCTTATAGAGGAGTTTGTCTCCAGCATGTGGTAGACCAGGACCATGTCAGACCATGGGTTTGGGCTGCCCTGTACCGCCCACCTCTACTACTGCCCTACACAAGCGACTTGGCCTTTTGCTTTCCTGCATTGACCATCGTTGGTCTCAAATCCTGAATACATGCAGGATGCAATTGTTTATTTTTAATATATATCTGTATTACCTGGATAACAAATATTGCTAGTAGTTCACTCTGAAAATGCCCGTTTAGTTTCTCTGGTTCTTTGTCTTCTTTCCATCTTTGGATTTCTTTATCTAAACATTTGCTCAGTGAATTTTTGATAGTAGCCTTTAAGGAAGGAAGAACAACAGCATTTACCACAAAGTGGATGTAGCAACTCCTACATTATGGAGGTTTTACTCGCCCACCCACCATTTGTCTGGCTCAGCAGACTTGTTCCTCAGCCCTGACTGAGAAATAAAGGCTCTTTAATTCACAGCAGCAAGGACAACCCCCTCACAATATCCACCTATGCAACAGCGAGGTGAGTATTTCAGGGTAGGAATGAAGATCAAGATCTACGTCCCTGCCCACCACCCCGCCACGTCAGTGGTGTTCTGGAGGGCAGGGCAGGGGAGCGGTGGGTAGGAAGGTTGCAGGCAGCTGTGCGTGCCAGAGCCCAAATTTCCCCAGCCGCGTGTTGCCTGTGTGTCACACTCAGTGCTAGCCCTGGGCCTGGTTGTGCAATCCTTTTTCATGAGTGTTTCTGACGTCTTATGAGTGCTGGAGAGTGAAACAAAATGTTCTCAGGTTTTCTCTGCTCTGACCCCTCTTGTGTGCACACTGTGCAGCGAGGCTTTGGAAATGGTCTGTACAGTGGCTGGCATATATTTCTGATCTCCGAGTGCCTTGTTCATGCGTTTTGCAGCTCTCGCACCCACCTCTCCCATATGCAAACCATCACAGGCTGCAGCTAAACCTGGAACTTGTCTTCTCATTTGTCGGGAATTCCAGCCCCAAATGCCAAAAGTGCTAAGCTATGGGAGTACTGTAAAAGTCTCTTCTTGTTTCCATTAAGGCAAGAGTGATCCAAATACCAGAGCAACTGTTATTTTCTGCAGACCAGGCAATTCTCCATCAAAGAAACAGATTTTTCAAGACCAGACCTGCATGCTTTGCGCTCACCCAAGGTCTGGCACCACTGCAGGGACCAGAAGTAATCCTGAATCCATCAGCTGCGAGAGGGAGCATAAATCCTTCTAGGGATTTAGCAGACAACTGGAAAGTTACCCATAAAGATTTGTTGTTGGATTTTTCCCCACCTTCCTGCCACAAGGTTTGCAAGAACAGAGCAGTTCTTTTCTGATGGCTCCCAGAGCTAAGCAGAAATTTGCTGTTTTGCTCCCACCTAGCAGAAAGCTGACCTGTCCCCCAAAAAGAAACAAAACCATTCTTGCTTTTGCTTCTCTCTGGAAAGGTGGGTGGCTGACAGGTGAGAAGTGTGTGAGTAGGACAAGTCAGAGCTCCTCCAAGGAGTCATACGGGAGCAGTACAGGGAAGAGGAGGGACTGAACAGATTCTCACCTCTTCACTGTCAAGGTATTTCTTTTCAAGCTCTGTGCTCAGACTTGATGGCAAAAGGCTTCCAAGCTTAACTTTTTCCAACTCCTCGGCTAAAACATGATCTTTTCTCATATCTCTGGAATGAAAAAGCCAAACAATTACATTTTCCAAGGGCAGTGTAATTCAAGACAGCTGTTGATGCAAATCACTAACAATTTTGAGGCTATCAGTGAAAAAACAGATGGAAATGTACATTGTCCTTAGTCCAGGCAGGACTTAGAGGAGCTGAATCTGTGCCGGGGTGGGACTTGTGAGGGTGGGACCCCAAGCAACCCCGGAGAATGGAGTCATGTTCTGCTGAGCTCCTGAGCACCAGCCACTGCACGCTGGTGGGGATGGGGGACCTGAAGCAAGCATGAGGGTCTAGCCCCAGGACATGACCTCTCTCCATCACTATAGAGAGGTGATCCGATAAAGAGCTGGTGTTTTGTGGCTAGTTGGGAATGGAGAGGGCAGTTTCATACCCCACTGTCGTGTCCCCACCGTATGCTGGCTGAGCCGGAGCAGCTTCAAGGGAAGGGACCTGACAGCCATGGGGGGCTCAGGCCAGCACTTGTCGGGGGGCTGATTTGGAAGCAGTCTCTTCTGGAGTTGCAGAAAATAATCCTGAACATCGCCTGAGTCCCATGTTTGCACGTCACCCAGCTCCACATGGGTACACCTCCGTGCCTCCTGCACATGGACTGTTTCTGATATGACACTGGAAGCTGGGGCCAGGCTGTTGTGCAACCTTCCTCCTCTTCCTCACTGCTCCCCTCTGCTGCTGGCCAGCCGTGGAGAGAGGTGGTTCCTCAGCAGACACCTGAACGTGGCCTCTGGGAACACCCCGCAAAGCAGCCGATGCCCCGGCCAACACCGTCCCCAGCGCCTAGCCTGCTCCTGACGGCTACTGAACTCCAACACACGCTGGTTCGGGCCTGAATAGCCTGACCTAGAGCACAGCACTGGCTCTGGAGAACTTCCAGGATCAACACTGACTCATTATACTCTGTCAGTGAAACACGAGAACAGAAAAATGGAGGTGAAGGTTGAATGGCTTTAGAACAGCAGAAGAAACTGCTGGTGTATTTACTGCTTTTCACCAAAGAAATGAGAGCCCTTAATTCTCTATCCAGTACTATGAGCCACAGCAAGGATTATTTTTAGTTCTACAACATACAGGGCTTGTGGGGATGAAGGGTGACCCCTGGCTGATGATGTCCTCTCACAGGGGTGCACCCTTTGGTCTCCTAACCAGGAGGAGAGCATAGATTGTGGGTAACACCTAAGCAACATCCTCCATGCGCAGGATAATTGCATTTCAGGTTATTCTATTTATTGGCTGCCCTCTGGTCTAGAGGGCTGAAATTTCCACATTTTCCAAGAATGAGTTCAGGTCTGCATCTAGAATAGAGATCAGAGCACTGAACCGGCCCAGCCTACCCCACAAGTGAAGCCCCAAACATCTGTGGGTATGTCTGTTGCCCAGAACAGACATATGTCTGTTGCCCTGAATGGTGGGGTCAGCCCTTGGTTTACAGAACAGCAGCCTTGAGTGTGTCCCTGGCTGTCCTGGCCGGCTATCATACATCAGCACGACACCAGTGACACCAAAACCTAGCCGGGTGCCAGGCTGCATCGCAGTGATACCTATTCATAAATCAAGCAAATGCCTGGTTTTTCAGCCAGTGAACCTGTGTTCATCACCAGGGATAAATATGTGTAAAAGCCTCACTTACTTTGGATAAATGTTGTGCACCCATGAGAGGAGAAGGTAAATATCCTTGTCTTCCAGATGAGACTCAGCATTTTTCTTTGCCTGGGAGGCAAAATAATTGTGGTAGAGTTCTGCATATGTGCTGAACACATTAAACTCGGGAGGATAAAGCTGTTTAATGTACTTTACAACTACTGTCAAATCTTCTTTCATTGTCTTTCCCATGTGTAGGAGGTTCTGGCCAACCGTAGAGAGGTTCTCAGTTCTAGGCGTACGGCTTGTGTCTTTCATTCGAGTCTCTACCGACTCCTTTACTGTAGCCATCCAAAGCTCTTTCCATTTTCTAGGTCTAAATTGCATGTTTGGGTCAGGTGGATTCTCTGACATGTAGTTCTGATCTTCTTTCTCCTGCTCTTTCAGTGCCTCTACTGCCTGCTGCAGCAGTTCTGGGTTTGTTTTCGCTAACACTATGGAGTCTTTCAAGATGCTGAAGACTTTGTGTTTCAGAACCTCGTAGACAGACTCGATGTCTTGCTGGCTGGCATTCAGTCCCTCCTCACTTTTGCTAGACAGGCTCTTCTCCAGGACAATTAGATGCTGAGCGGCGTCGCAAAGCTTTTGCTCTTCAATGAGGTCCATGACTTGTCTGACTGGTGAAAAAAGAACAGCCTTTCTTTACACCCAAAAGTGAAGATTTAAATTTCTGTTTTACAAAAAATGATGGCTGTGGAATACTTTAAAAAAATATTTATATTTATATAATGCTAGATCTTAGGCTCCTTCACTGTATAGAAAATCTTTGTTTAAAGATCAGATTATTTCTAGTTTGCCTTTGAATGGGGCAATGGAAATTTGAATATCCATCATCAGTGTGTTACATATGGACATCTATTCATGAGCTACCTATATTTTTTTTCCAAAATTTACATTTGTGGAGTTTTATTTATTTATTATCCTCCTTCCCTTTAATATGGTCTCAAGTCAGAAGCATGGCTGTAGAAAAAAATGTAGATGCAAAGATGTGGCTATATAAGATGTGCTAGAGGAAATACCACATGGGTTTTCCAGAAATAGATTGGCACAACCTGACCTGCGAAATTTTTTTGAAGAACACATTTAGCAGGCAAGATAAATACAATGGAACTATCTTATCTGAACTACAGCCAGTTACTTGATACGGTGCAATCTGCGAAATTACTAGTTAAGCTGGAGAAGTTGTATCTCAAAGTCAGTTTTGTTAGGTGTGTAAGGTTTATATGGAAAACCCTGGGTGGAGAAAGCTTATATTATTCATGAAACTCATCTTACTTCATATTCTCCTTAGAGTCTGCAGCACAAAAGCTGGGAGTGCCCTATTGGCATCTGCTGATTACACAAAGTTCAGAGACATTATCGAAACCGAGGGCTTGGTGTATTATACGCGAACAACAGGCTAACTTGAATAGTAAATGGGTTGAAATTTAATAGCACAAAGTGTAAGATACAAATTCAATAGAACAAAAGTTACTTAGCAACAAATAGAATTTTCTGCTGCAAGCTGGATGTGAATCAGCTTGAGATGGAGAAAGAAGAGAGATGCCTGGAGAACTGGTAAATCATTACTGTGAGATGATGGTGAAAATGTCAGATATGACCCCAGGATGTATCCAGTAAGGAATGACCAGCTGAGATAGGAAAATTGTAACATATTGTACCAGGCATTGGTGGTATCTCATCTGGAATATTTTCTACAATTCTGATTGCTTTATTTCAAAAAAGACATTGGGAATGGCACAATGCAGCAGTAAGAACAAAGGCATGAAAGGCCTGTTTTCATTAGACTTGGTTCATTTAGCTGAGCAAATTCAAGGCCGAGAAGGAACACCACCAGTTAGGGAAAACATTTGACACACGGAGAAAGAGATGCTAATTAGCCAGGTAAAGACTTGCCTGGAAATGAGATAATTTGTACTAAAACAGTGAGACTTTATAAGATCCCCCCAGTAAAGGAGGTAGGACTAAAAAATAAACTTATTTTAAGTTACAGTTTTCTAAGTTTATGAACCAGATAATAAGATATGTCATCTGAGGTGGCAGGTGAGCCCTGGAAGGGCCAAGGGGCACTTTCCTCTCCAGTTCTGGGTTTCTCTGGGTTTCTCTTCCTCTCTAAGCACCCTGCAGTGATGGTGCCCATGACTGGAGGAGCTGTATGTTCATATATCAGCCCTGGGAAAGACCTATGTGTGCTGCTCCCTGCTGTCCCTGGGGGAAGAGGAGAGTTCACAGGGCGGTGGTTTCATGGAGGAACAGAGCAGAGAGGTATGCCTTGGCTTCTTGCCCACCCACAGATCTCTGTGTGCCCTCATTAAGGGGTTTTTTTCGGACAGAAACCCTGCAAATTGGCAGTTCCTCAAGGAGTGTGCCCTTGGTGCCAAGGGACTAGGACTTGAGGTCATGTCTCCCTCAGCCCATGTTTCCCCAGGCTCCTTGGCCAAGTCACTTCAATCTGTCGGTGCCCTTGTTTCTCAAGGGGACAATTCTCCCCCTTGTGCATCCCCTCTAGAGGTAACTATGGCCTATGAGGTGGTGCAAGGAGGATGGAGGAGCACTTACCACTGGGTGGCTTGATCTTTTTGATTTTCTTAAGTGCACTTGTAAGGATTCCCTTTATTCCTTTCTTCCCCTTTTCAGGGCTGTCCCCAGCAGAGGTGCAGCTCCCATTGCTTGTGATGGAAGATGCACGTGAGGGTCTGCAGGCTGCCTCTGGTCTTTCACTCATCTTCTCCTGGTCCCTGGACCAGATCTCGTCTCCAGAAGGTTCAGGACAGGCAGGGACTTGCTCAGCTACTGATGTCGAAGGGTTTTCAAGCTGCCTGTTTGCACCAATGCAACCCTCTGATCCATTGTGTATTCCAAGGGGACCACTTTGGAAAAAAGGTAACATTTTCATCATTTTCCTTCTAGCCTGTAAATTTCAGAAAGAACTGGTCAGATTATAACAGTTTGCATAAAAACTACCATGGCTCAATGTGGCAAAGTGTATTCCCGTTAAAAAAAAAAATTCTGGAATGACTTGTCCCTGAGTGGGTGGTGTGGGGAGTGTTACACATGTCTGGTATGAGCACAGCTCTGCAAGAGAGCTCCTGAGCAATGTCACCTCAGGTAACTGAGAGGATGGAAGCAGCTCTCTGGTCTTATAAATAACTTAGAGAAAATTGATGAGTGATTTTAAGGGTGATTCAGATGGGGTGATTTGAGACCTCGAGCTTGTCTGGATACAGGAGAGCAGGGCTCTCCCACGGGATGCTGTGGGAGTATGGAGGTAAGCGTGGATACTGCACATGAATGATGTGGGTGGGTGGGACAAGCATCCTGTGCCTATTCAAAGCAACCACAAAACTCCCAGACTTTTATATGGCATCAGGATCAATTCCCACCTTCCTCAGGGCCTGTTTTTGCTGATATCTGCTCATCTGGCTGCAGATCTGTTTGTGGAAGCACCCATGTAGCTTACTGTACGCTGAGTTTGTACAGCATGAAAATGAGATGAGCCTACCAAGCCAGGTATGTGTCAGTCTTTGCTGAGCAAAAGTCCTGATGGTTTAACAGTATGCCCTTTTAAGTCAGTAATAAAATTCTTAGTTTTATTGAGGAGAGTTCCCAGAGAAGGTGGCTGAGAGTTCAGAAACATTGGGGATGTGAAAATCATGGTCGAAAGGATGGTAGTATGGGAAGCACAGCAGTATCTCCTGATATGAGCATGACGAGGCTTATCAATTTAGGCCCCAAAATCCCAGTCAGAAGCATGGCTTCAATGCTCTCCGTGCTGCCCGCAGCCCTACAGTGGCACCCCCTACAAGCTCAGGGATGCCTTCAGACCCTTCAAACCCATTCACAGTCTATGTAATCTCATTTTCAAAACAGTCCTAGGGTGACTACGGCATCCCAAGCCAAGGCAACTTCAGCACAGCTTGTTGCAACTTCAGTGTGATTTGTTGGGTATTTTCAAATACCTGGGAGCAATTATTGTCCCATCTGTTGAGGGTCTGTAGTGTGGGCTGTGGCTCATGTAGGATGAAACGCTAGTGAAATGGGGTGGTGGAGGGGGAAGGTTCTGATAGCAGGGACTAACCAGATTGGACTTTTCCCAGAGTTGCTAAATGAAACTGGTGGTAGTGACCAGGGCTGCTGCATGTCCAGAGCAGTCCTCGCCTGGCTGAGGGGGAAATAAGAACAAGGATTGGAGTGGTTTCGCCTTGTTTAAACAGACATTATCCTGCCAGAGTCCTGCTCTACCATCAACGCTCCTGCGCTACAAATGATTAATGATAGAAATTTTCTATTGTAACAAGATCTTGTTAGAATTTATATTTAGAATTATTTATGTACATATATAATTTAATATATTGCTATAGATTTAGTTGCATAATTATATTCATTTATATAATGATTATAATTATATAATTATTGTAAATAAATAGAGCCATACTTTCCAATCCTTGTTCTAACAACACTTTTTTAAAGTGACTTCCTGGGGGACCAGTGCACTTCTGTATGATGAACTCTCAGGAGAGTTTTGGCTTACTTATACTGCATAAGGGCAGAGGAATTAGGCTTTAAATAAAGGAAGAATTTGGCTTCACTTAAGAGGCCACAATATGGTGACCTTCAAATACCCTTCTTAAGGCTATACTGTTGGTATGTATCATGCTGGTACAAACTGTGACACTTATTTCTGGGCAAACTGGTTGGAAGACTGTGGCTTTTTGTTTTAATTGTGATTCCTCCTGCTGGCTCCTGGCAGCTGGGAGAGCTTGGAAGCACCAAGTAAGCGGTAGCAGCCAGGGAGCATACAGAGTAGTTAGAGCCTGGCATTGCTGAAAGCTTTGCTTCTTCGTGGTTTGGCTGCCAGGTCATGTTCTGCGTTAGTAATGCTTTTGCTTTTAAAACACAACGAAGATGAAAATTCATTCAGGAAGGAGAGAAAGGAGGGGTGTGTGCGTGCATAATCTGGCTGGCTCTCAGCTAAACTGATGGGCTGTGCCCTGGGGCAAAAGGCAAAGCCAAACCTAAGGTGCTACCAGGGCCGAGTGGGATGGTGGTGGCTGCCAGGGGGGTCAGGTCGTGGCGTTGGGTCACTGCCCCGCAGAGCCCTCGTGCCCCAGGGCTGCGGGGCCGGTTGTGTGGGCGAGCACAGGGGGCCCGAGCCCCAGAGCTGCCCTGGGGCAGTGAGTCATGGCTGAAGCCATGCCCCTGCCTCTTCCCCCAAGCACACTGACTGGGGAGGGAGGAAAACCCCCCGTGGTTCACTTGGACTACTCTACTCATGATACCCCACTAGAATGCTAAAAATGGTGGAAAAGAGCTCCTTTTTGTTACATATCCATTACGAAAAAAAAATATCATGGTAACAGGGATTGTCTATAAGTGTTTGGGACTTTCCTAATTTTTGTAGGACTATTTTCCTAGCATGCCATTTCCCAATACGATGCTGTGTTTAGATTCGTTCTGCCAAATCTTTTCCTTCCTGTTTCTTCAAGCACAGACTCAGCCGAGTCCTTTCTCTCTTTCTCCTATTAATCCAAATAAAGCTTTTATTGTTTTGGTTTGGTTTATTACAGAGAAACCACCTCTCCCTTTCCCATAGAGAAAGGTGACTTTCAGAGTCTTTTGTTTCAATGAATGATGATCAGAAAGGTGGATTTCAAAATTATTTTGCTTCTTCTTCAATACTAAGATGAATGTCACGTATCTTTGAAAACCATTGAAAAGACACTACACATAAAAGGGTCCATAAGGCTAAAAGCTTAGTTTTTAACAGCTGGCAGAACTTTGTCCTCTGAAAGGGCCAGCCATGGGGGCTGGCGATGCCCAGGAGTGATGCAGGTATCTGGGCATGTGCTGCTGGGGGCTGCAGCCTGGACGAGCCCCTGGGGTCCTCTGCAGAGTGCACGGAGCCATCACCTGCAGCGCATCCCTATGCCCTGACCTGCCTAAAAAAGTCCTACAGCCAAATTAGAAGAAAGGTAAAATCAGTTCCAGCATTTTCTCCCAGGGGTTGCACATCAGCAGGGTGAGAACTGTTGGCAATATTGGCACGTCAGGGTGTGCTTTTTTGTCTTGAACTAATAAATACCGAAGGCGCCAAGCATCTGAGTAAGGCTGTCAATAGCTACCATGCTGACCCACATTTGGCCAGTTTGAATGCTCACCCAGTGTTTATCAGTTTGCCACTGCTGGTTTGCGTATGTTTGTATATCTGCAGCAGGAAATACCAGTAAACCCCAGCTCCCGGTTCTGCCTTGAAATGCAGCCTGAGTCACTTATGGCAAGTGGTACCAAAAACTGCCCCTCCATCTCTTCTCTTTATCATTACACGGCCAAGCGCTTACTGTAAGAAACATCTGTAAGAAACTTCCTATAAGAAACTTTCTTATAGAAAAAAAAAAACCAAAACCAAACACTTTCTACAAGAAACACTTAGCTAAAAGGAGGTGGCACTGGTTACAGCTGGAGGCCATGGGCAGGAGATGCTGTGCCAGCACTGCTTCTCGTCCCCCCCCCAGCATCCACTACTGCCTGCTGCGGCAGACACGACATGCCAGGAGCTCGGCTCTGGCTTGGATGGCAACGGTCTGCTCCTGTATGCCTGACTTCTGCTCACAGACCTTGTTAAAACTCCAGCAGGCTCCTAGTTATTTTAGCAGTTAATACTTTAGGAAAGGCTGAATCATTTCCCAGGCACAGAGCTCAAATTCAAGTCTTGGGAAATTTGATGATTTAAGGTCAAGATTTGACATAGATCCCAACTCACTATTATTACTAATTTACTGTTAATTTACTACTATCATCATCCTCATTATTGTTATGCAGCAGTATAGTTTGTGCCAGGGGAGTCTTTAGCGGCAATTATTTTTGACATAGTATATTGAGCTTATGGTTTCTGACTAGAAGAGCAGCACAGCTCGCATAGCATGCCCTGCTACCCTATAGAGAGGCCCTGTACCATTAGGACAGCGGTGCTGTTGAACACCAGCATGACTGGAGAGGGACCCAGGGAGGTCTCCGCAAGGTGCTGATCATGGCACGTACCTCCAGGCTGGAGCTTTTCCAGGGTGGGCAGCAAGGGCGAGGGAAACACCTGGAGCAGTACCACAACACAGAAGGACACAACTTGGACTCTGGGCATGGTGGCTTCCCATTTTCTCCTTTTCCCTATCAAAGGAAACAGCTTTCATGCTGCACCCTTAGGAATGAGCTCATTCGTGAGCTCATGGCATGCCAGAGAGCACCCAGGGGATAAGATTTAATAATTATTCCTATTCTGAATTTTTTTGCTGATCTTTTTCTTGACTTCTTTTTCCTGAGCTGCTGCCAGTATTAACAAGCGTTTGTTTGGATTTTTAGTCCTCTCCAGCCTGCTGACTTCCTAGGTCACAAGGATTTATGTCTTGTTTTAGTGGAAATCCCCCACTCTCCCATAGCCTCTCAGAAATCCAGAGTTATTTAGCACAGTTGGCTCTCTGTGTTTGCCTCAGAGTTTTCTCCCCCCATCCACTCCTTGTGGAAGTGGGGTCACCCCTGCCCACACGAGAAAATCGCACTGGGTCAAACCATCTTTTGAAGCCGTAAAGCAGTGCAGCCAGTCAGAGTCTAGTGCTCTTCAGACTGCGCAGTGACACCTAAATAAGCTGCTACTAAATCAAAGCAGAGTCTATGGAGATGCCAGCCCAATCTTTGCAAGGTGTGATGCCCTCCTAGTGGGTGGTTTTTTTCCTACTAATTTTCGTTAGCTGGATTGGGTACTAAATGGAGACACCATGAAGTTGAGGGCTCCTGCTTGGCTCTGCCTGGGAAACCACATTCCATAGACAAGTTGGGCCATCAATAGCCCCAGCTTGAAATTTTACTGTGCTGCTCAAATCCATGCTCCTGTCTGCAGACCCCTATGGGACATCCACCACCCCATGTGGTCCAGCACCATTTTGATGGTGGCCAAGGTCTGTTCCTAATGGGGTCAAAAGCTGAGGGGAAACAAAACCTATGTCTCCAGTAAAGAAGTCAAGGCAGGACCACAGCCTCCCCAGAGGACTCAATCCATGTGCCTTAGCAGTGGCGGGCACCCTCATGGGGCTGGGGGTGATGGAGGGCCGAAGGGACCTAGGGGAATGGCAGTGGCAGACCAGGCAGAGGATCCCAGGGCATCTCACCTGGTGTGAGATGCATTAAACCATGTCATCACCTGTCTGGGGAACAGCATAGATAGAGCTACACAGTGCCTCGGTCATTTTTAAATGAGAATTCGGTTTCCCTAAATTACTGAAGCACAACTGAAAATGGTCCTGTCAGTCAGTGTCTTCTGCTGTTAGTGAGAATTTTTCAGACAGCAAGAGAGAAGAGAAAATTACACATATATATTGTTACTGGGAAAAAGCAGAGAAAACGCAGTGTAATATGCTCCTTTTTCTTCTTGCTTCAAATCTGGGCAGTATCATTTTAAATTGCTGCCGCTGAACAAGAAACCAGCTGCTGTAGTCTAGGATTTCATTTTCACATTACTATTCCCAAAGCCAAATCCTGCATTCAGGCCTGGAGTTTGCAAAGTTCACTGCTAGAGCTAACAGTCACTGAAAAGATACACAAATTCCCTGGGAGCCAGACCTGGAGCTCCTGGAGCGCTCACTTCTCCAAGAACTTTCAAGACTCTTTGGCTTTCCAGGCCTCTTTTTAGAGAAGGTGACTGAAGCAAACCCGAACCTGAGTTTTCCAAAGCTCTCTGCTCCCATTTGATCATCTCTATCGGAACTGGCAAGCCTCAAAGTCCCTTGGCGGGGGCAGGTAGTTGAATGTTCTGGAGAATGACTGTTTCTTCAGGTTTTCTGCTCTGAACTTGGGTGTGATGGTGAGGGACCATGGCTTCTAGATCAGCCATGTGCTCCAGTCACAGAAAGCCTCTTCCTTACTTTGCAGCAGCCTCAAGAAGAAATCCTACTTTAAACACGCCAAGGAACCTAACCCTGAGGTTGGACCCTTCAATTCGTGCCTGAGGAGCTGACACGGTGGATCTGGGGTGGCTGCCCAAGGACAGGAGGGAATTTCGACAGGCTCTTCAGTGCTTTGGGAAAAGGCAGGTCCTAGGGGCAGTGAGACTTCCCTGACTCGGAAAAAAATAGTCACAAAACGGCAAGCATGGCAATGTAGAAATGTGCCAGCATGACACAGTGACCCTGGCAGGGTGCAGGGCACAGGGCCTGCTTGGACTATACAGGATCCAGGCACTGAAATGGTGTTTTTCCAGTGCAGCCTGGAATCATAATCCAATTATTTTCCTGTGATTTGGGAGAAAACCACTTCCTTGTGAACAGAGGCAGAGGGTGGGAAGTGCCATGCTGAACCTGGATCCCAGTGCCTGATTTGGGTTTAGGATGCTTTGGTGCCCAAGACCTACATCTGGATTTTTGCAAAGGGGTTGCGGGGCACTGGTAACGGGAATCAGTGCTGGCAGCCTGTGTTCATGCCCTGGAATTTGGAGGATGAGCAAGAGAAATCTGACCCAGCTGTCACAATGCAATTGCCAGACACCTATCCTTGTGGTCCCCAGCCCTGGGATGTGTCTGGAGCTGCTATCCTTCTCGCAGCAGTTTGATTTATTCTCTATTCTGGTAATTACAAGGTGGGGCTGAAATCTGTCGCTTTGTCCGGGAACCCATCCTTTAGCACCTTCCACTTATTTTTCCCCCATCTCAGACGCGACAGAGACCCTTCGCCCTCACCAGCCTTGCAACAAGTGAGCCGGGAGGGAGGCAGAGAAGCGGGAGAAGCGGGAAAGCCCCCAGCCCTACGGGGAAGGGGAAAGCCCCGAGCTCCGGAG
>NW_009594390.1:2297-4187 GCF_000690535.1 Cariama cristata | reverse complement strand
CTCGTACCGCCGCTGTCCCGCTGGTTTAAACGCTGCCGGCTCCTTTTTCTGCAGAGCTGCCAGCTCGGAGGATTTATGCCTTTTTCAAAAGACATGGAGCGGTTTCATCACCCCCGGGGTTACCCGCAGCAGTGCGTCCCGATGCCGTCGGCTTTCTAGGGAGAGCCCGTCCTGGTGACAGGGGCTGCCCCAGTTCCCAGGTTTTCAATTCTCTGACCTGCAAACTTTGGGCCCAGAGAGAGCAAACCTGGATGCTGGGAGTCCCCTTCCGCAGCCCAGCCCTCACCGAGGCTTCTCGTACCAGGGATGTCGGGTGCGATGGATCATCCGTGCGGGGTTTTGATATCAGCACCTGAAGGTGGGTCCAGACGAGGGCCTGGCCCAAGCACCCCGGCAGGAACGAAGCCTCGCGTCACCGCAACTCCTGCTCCGGCAGCTGGATGCGCGGCACCCCGAGGTCTCTGCGCCCAGGCAGAGATGCTGCAGGGCTTGCAGCAGCCGCGGCGACGTCTTCAAGGACAGGGGCAAGCTGGGGAAAAAAAGGCAGGAGGGAGAACCGGCTTTCCCAAGTCTGCCCAGTGAACGGGAGGCAGGGGAATGACTTTTTCTTTTTCTTTTTTTTTTTTAAATGAGGCATTTCCCGAGGAGCTTTTTGGCTTCTGCTGCCCGGAGCTCGTCCTGGGCTGGGGTTCGTCCCTGCCTCCTAAGAGCAGCGCAGGCAAAGCGCAACGGCATCACCACGAGTCAAATCGCAGCTATAAATCAGAATTATTGATAATATAACCCACGCAGATACTCCACTTACACTTACCGTGGACCTGAGGCTGGCGGCAACGTTTCTGAAACGCTTTAGCACTAACGCTGTAGCGTACAGCAACGTTTCCGCGTGCTGATGCCCACACCGGAGCCGGGTACCGGTCATCTCTGGTGAATCCCGACCTGGCAGGGCCAGAAGAGGCAAAACAGCCGGGAGCGATTTACACCGCTGGTCCCAAAGCCAGGACCAGGGCAAGGAGAGCACAAAGCCCCTCTCAGATGCGATACAACCCGGCAGCATTTGCAAAGGGTGAGACGTTTGGACCCCCCAGCCCTCCCCTGCACACCGATTTCTCGGCACGCCGCCGGAGCGCAAACGTCAAGTTTTCCGAGGCAAATTTGGGTTGCGTGGCAAATCCATCGGGAAGCTGCATTTCTTTGTCCACCGCCTCCTAACCGGGGCGGACAAAGCGAAGGATGGTATTGCAATCAGAGCAGGGTCAATGTACATATGTTAAAAGGATTTAGGCTAACTCCCACCGTGCCCTCTCCCCACCCCCAGGAGAAACGGTCTCAGCCCCGGCCGGCGCGAGCCGAAGGCTCCGGTGTCCGCTCTGTCCACTCGTATATCAAGGGCAGAGCAGCTGGACACCAGCGCGAACCGGGAGTGACCAACGGGCCATCGCCCATCTGTGCTGCCCCGGCACCCGGCCAGCAAATGAAAAATTAATACGGATCCGCTCAGCCTGGCAGCAGCTGAGCATCACCCATCTGTCACGGCCAGCGGAGAAACTCTCGGCTCGATGTCACCGGGGGGAAACCGTACACGGCGCGTGGCCCGGGAATCCCCAGATCGAGGGGATGCGGCAATAAAAATCCAGATGTTGTTAATAATGAGCGGACAGAATTAGCGGATTCGAGGAATTTTGCTGCACCTTTCAGTATCAGACGGATGGGCGAAAAAGAAGCAATAAAAGGGACCTAAAAAAAAAAGTGAAGCAAAATCAGCCTCTTTCCTGCTCGGTGTGTTTTTCTTAACATGCCCGGTCTCCAGGTCCCACGGACCACGCCGGCCGGCGGAGATCTGGGCTTCAGCCTTGCACCCGCCCCAGGGACACGGGACAAAACCGCCGA
>NW_009594390.1:1012-2276 GCF_000690535.1 Cariama cristata | reverse complement strand
GGGCGCCGCCGCACCCCCCCCCGCTCCTGCCACACCACCGGCACGCTCCCTCCAGCGCTTCGAAGATGAACGTTAATTCCAAAAGATGAATCGTCACAGAAATCCATCCCCGCGTGGCCCACTCCCTGCCAGGGGTGTGCTCCAGTGGGGGCAAACCGCAGCTCCCTCCGACAGCATCCCCGCTCCCGGCCACGCCATCGCTTCTCCCCCTCCCGCAGACGTCCTCCTGCCCTGGCCCACCTGGTCCCCCGGGGGGACGTTCCAGCTGCGATCCCCACCAGACCGCCGCCTGAAGGACGGTTCTCCGGGAGGACGGAGGTTTTTAGCAAGAGCATCACTGAGCCTTCAGGTCATCAAAGTCCGCTGCCCATCAAGGTCAACTCGGGGCAGATGCTCAGGGCGCAGGAGAAACCTCAGGGTGCCCCAGAGAAGGGTGCCACGGCCCATGGGTGCTGCTCAGATCCCTGTCGGGACTGAAGCCCTTCACCAAAACGTCATTCCTTGACGCCGGATGAGCTCCCTGGGGCCGGGGGTTGGACCCAGCCCATTTTCGGAGGATTACATGAGAGAGGAAAAATCCATTTCTAATCAGCAGAACCATTTCCCCAAACAGACGTGGCCCCATAAAAAGGTCAGGAGGTCAAACGGACCCAATTTGCATGCAATCTGCATAACAACAGCCAAGCCAGCAAGGGTGGTGAGCGCACCCGAAGCCCCCCGTCCCACGCCGGGATTTTGCCTCCTGCTTCTGCCCTCGACCCACGGCAGGGCCGGAGGACGCGGTGAAGCGAGGACGTCGCTTCTCCCACCCGGGCCGTACGTCTGCGCTTGGCTCGGATGTGACCCCGGCCATCTCCTCCTCAAGCCCATCTAGAAACATCCCACGAGAAACCACCTGCGGAGATTTTGGCTGTGTGTATCCGTCTTCATGTGGTCCACGGAGGGATGGAGAGAAATACTTTGAGGGCATCTTTCTGCCATCTCCATCTCCGCTCCGACAGAAGCCACTTTGCGACGCGCTGCCAGCAAACAGACGGGAGCTGCTCTGAAAAACTCCTTGTCCTCACCTCGCTCCATCCCAAACCACTTGCTGGAAACCATCAGGACTCCCCACATCCCCCCCTGAGCGGGACTGTCCGACCTCATCTCAACCCGCAGAAGGAGGGTCTGGGGGGGTCCATGCTCTTCTGATGGCCCCCACCAGACCCCGGCCGGTGCTGAGCCGGCAGCCGGGCGACCGGTGATGCTGTGCCGTGGGATGCGG
>NW_009594390.1:587-982 GCF_000690535.1 Cariama cristata | reverse complement strand
CTCTCCAGCGCCATCAGAAGAAGCAAGGCCAAAGCGTTCCGGGGCCGTACCCCGGACGGCCGCTGCACCCTGGGAAGAGCCGTGGTGCGATCCGCACCCAGCACCGTGCCCGCCTGGGGCAGACCCTGTGGGTGGTGGTGGGGTCTACGAACCCTGACATACACATAAACCCCAGAAGGCTGAAAACCACTTTAAATGACTTCTTTTTCCAAGGTGAAAGCATTGCCATTACGTTTCATCTTCCCACGAGCACTTGGATGAAGGCCATTAAACGCACGAGATGCTCGGGGAAGGGCCCGGGGACCAGGCACCCCCCACCCCTGCCCAAGCCTTCTCCTCCCGGGGGGTTTTCCCTGAGGATGCTCCCATAATGAACTCGCCCAGGTGCAAAAGGT
>NW_009594390.1:0-518 GCF_000690535.1 Cariama cristata | reverse complement strand
AGGGAGACCATTTGCCCCGTGCGCTCGAGCCTGTCCGCAGCGGTAGCAGCAACGCTCCAGCTCATCTCCCCCACGGAACGAATCAATCTTAATTAACTCTAATTCTGGGGAGCCTCCCAGCCCTACCCAGCACTGCACAACGCCGTTGTATTTTCCGCCTCGGTGCTCCGCCGGGCAGCGCGCTCCGCGGGGAATTGAGGAAAAAACCCTCCTCTTTTCCATCATTTCTGCGTCTCCCGTCTCGCGGTCCCCGTGCGTCCCTGTCACACGCCCTGCGGGATGACGGACCCCGTCCCCATCCCCTGGGACCACCTCCCCTGCCCTCGGCACCCGCAGCTTCACCGCCTCCCGCTGGAGCTGGGCTGGGGGAGGCCTCACTCGGTGGCTTTTGTTTTCACAAGCCTTTTGACTCGCGGATTCTTTTTTTAAACACCGCCTCAGCAGCCTGAAAAGCCGAGCTCCCTCCCGCACTCCATTCACTAATGGATTTTCCAGAAGTTCCCTTTTTTTTTTGGCTT
>NW_009594389.1:419-1605 GCF_000690535.1 Cariama cristata | reverse complement strand
GGGCAGCGGCCGGGGGCTGGGGTTTGCTCCGCTCCCACTCGGCTGCAGGGGAGAGGAATTACAGCCCAGAAACTGTGAACCTGTTGACTGCCAGATCCCGAGTGAAAGGGCCGGTAGTCTTTTACATTCCCAAACCTATGAAGTTGGGATGCCATCGCTGGGCCCCTGGATTCACCTGTCACTGCAATCACTGCCCCCGAGCACTGACAAATATTCACAATAAAAGAGTGAAAGGGTCTCTTAAGGTTCACTGATTTGTGTGTAGAACTTTGGAAAACTGCAAACAAGCGAGAAAAATTGTCCATTCTTGTGAAGGGAAATACAAGTTTGCGCTTAACCGTTCGGCGACAAAACCCAAGGACTGGCCAAAGAGCCGGTGACATACACTGTAATCTCCATAACAATTTCATTTCCTCTCTTCCCCCTCTCCTTCTTTACTGGTTAGCAAAGGGGAAAATCTACTGGTGTAATCCCGAGGAAGGCTTTCCATTTTTTCCCACTGCAGGGAGAAGGGGATAAGGGATGAGGAAAGCCAACAGATCCCGGATAAAATGGAGAGGGAAGTCCTCGGGCTCTGCGCTGGGAGAGGCGGGCTGGGAGCATCCAGCCAGAGGACACATGCGAGTCGGAGTGAAATAGAAACTGGCGCTATTAAATTTCCTTTTAAGTGTGCCTTTGGATTAGTTGTACACGGAATCTAGTAATTAGGGCCCTTCTTTTTAGAGAAAACCTTTTCGGTTTCGTATTCCAGCGTCGGGCGTGATTGCTGCGTGCTCGAGAGAAAAAACATAAAGGACCAGTTTTCCCTTTGAGCCCAAAAAGTTGCTGCCACATAAGCGGTTTTTACTAAAGACGACGTTAAATTGTAGGGTATTAGCAATAATCACCGAAGGATCTGTTTTATACCGTCTCAGGCCTCAGAATCTGCTGTTCCCGTCTTGCTGGGACCAGGGAAAAGCGCTTCCCGATTAAATTCTGCATTAATAGAACTTGGCAACCGGCAACAAAAACCTTGCTTAAGTGAAATGAAGAGACAAAAGGCACTTTAAATGCTGAAGTTGGGGGCTGGGGAGCTTATGCCACTAATTTTAAATGAAGACGACGTTCATGCCTTGCAACCGGCGGCGAGCCCGTGCTCGGGCGGGCGGAGGGATAGCACTAATTCCCCTCCGTGGGCTCGCTGCGA
>NW_009594389.1:0-277 GCF_000690535.1 Cariama cristata | reverse complement strand
TCCTGGGGGGGAAGCGGAGGGCCCGCAGCGCCGTCGGCCGGGGGGACCGGAGCCCCCCGGCGTCCGGGACCGGCGGGGATGGCGGGAAGTGGGGTGGGGGAGATGTTCCCACGCACTGCCCAGGAGAAACATCCGAAACGGGGTATTAACGGGGTATTTCCACTATCTGCTCTGGGGAAGGTTGTTTCACGCCCCTTTGAGATGCCGGTGTCGTTTCCCACGGGCACACGCGACCTCAGAAGCCCCTTCCTGATGCCCGTGAGCTCTGTGCTGCGCG
>NW_009594388.1:0-36045 GCF_000690535.1 Cariama cristata | reverse complement strand
AGCAATAAGACAAGAGGAAATGGTCTCAAATTGCACTGGGGGAGGTTCAGTTTGGATGTTAGGAAGAACTTCTCCAGTGTAAGAGTCATTAGGTATTGGAACAGGCTCCCCAGGCAGGTGATGGACTCTCCATCCCTGGAGGTGTTCAAAAAACATTTAGATGTGGCATTTCGAGACATGATTTAGTGGGTTTAGAGGACATGGTGGCATTGGGTATATGGTATATGATCTTTGAGGTCTCTTCCAACCATAATGATTCTATGATTCTATGATTCTATGATTCTGATACATCCATATGATTAGCCAGACACTTCTTTGATATGCATGCAATGTGGACTTAATCGACTTAATCTAATGCTTGGTAGCTCTTTTTCTTTGCAGGTTTAGAACAGCTTTTGTATATCATTACAATAGAAGCAGCAGTTTACTAGTAAGAATTTTTCATTAATTTTCAGTAAAATGAGAATCCTTACTTTTCAGAAAGCAAAGGATTTGTGTTTCACTACTTACTATTGTGCTGGTGTTTTAAATGGGAAGCTGCGTGTCCAGAAATACTAAGCCAATGATCCAGAAAATGGTAAGGCACATAAAACTACAAATGGCATGTTTTCCTACTGCAGATGCAAAACATCTAGGCTAGTTCATAAAAGTTCCTGCTGCACAGCGAGCTCTTTGGAGCATGGACTATAGTAATCATGGCTTTCCTCAACGGAACTCCAATCTGGAATAGGGCTTTTGGGTACTAAGTTGCAAGATGTAATAATGTGAGATTTGCCTTCTTTTGTAATGAAAAGGGGATCCTCACTGTACTAGCAAATGGAGGATGCCTGCTTACCATACATTAGCTTACTCCCAGTTATCAGTGGAGTTAAAAACATTAAAAATGAATGGGGATGAATATTAGACTTTGTTCGGAAATCTGTTGTTCCTAAGCCGTTTTGAACTGGTGCAGTGAAACTGCAAAGTACATGTTGTATGGCTATAGCAGTTTTCAGTTACATTTCAAAAACATCAAAGGTAACATGACCTGTATTTCTCCCTTGGACCTGGAAATTGAAATAATAACAATAAGATGTGTTTCTTCTTTCTGCATAGCTGGGCTCCCTTATTATAGAAGCTTAGTGTTGATGAATAGGTTAAGAACAGCTCAAAATTAGCCTTTCCTGCCCAAAAACTTATTTGACTCAAGACATTTGTCAGATTTTTAAAGGTAAACTGATTTTCTTCAGCACTCGAGCAATCACAAGTACTTACGAATAGTCAATGCAAACATAAAAATTTTCCATTTCACTTTGCTCATTTGCTTTTCTCTCTTGCATCTTGGTAAAATGTGCTGTCTGGTTTTCTCTAACAGCAGCCTCAGAAATGGTCCTACTTATTATGCCAAATTCTTCATGGTTGATATACCTTTATACGACAGAAACACGGCATCATAATTCTATTTTTAAATGGAACAGATTTTCACTGTGTTACAAACAACACAATAGCACAAGCTCTCTGCTTGTTTGTGTTAATTATACGAACATTTCTAAAACAAATTCTAACTCTTACGTAAAATATGCATGTGTCAGTGTCCTCTTTAACCCCTGTTTATTACCTCTTTCTTATCTTGCTGTTCACTGTTACTAAAGACCTTTCTCTAGGGCTTACATTCAGAATTTTAGTTGGCCAGAGAAGTAGTCCCACCATGATGAAGTTGGCTATGAACCAGAGACTAAATGTTTTGCCTTTATGGTGTGTTCACCTTTCACTCACCAATCCTAAAAGTATCCCTAGTGCTTCTTTAAACAATCAGTTATGTGCACAGGGAAACCATTCCCTTAGGAACTCAGTGCAAACAGTGCCATCCATAGGTAGCTCCTGCCTTCTGCATTTGTGATGCAAGAGGAAGTTGCACATTTTCATCAAACTTAGAGATGCACATGGGAAAAGGAAAAAAAAGCCCCAGTCTTTGAGCCCTATCCCAGATCAGCATCTGTTCTTAAACAGTTTCCTTTTGTGTATTATTGCCAGACACAGCCACAGACAGGGAGGTGCATGGAAAGTACCATGGTTAATCCAGCGACATTTTCTGCCAAGGAGCAAGAGGGAGACCCAAGAAATGTACGAGCTGGTGTGAAGGAACAAGTCTTCTTTGTACCCAGACGCTCAAGTGCATCCTGCAATAACAGTGGTAGGTCCACAGTCTTAGGAGAAGCAAACTCGTTCTTTCAAATACAAACAGGAATGGTGATCATCTCTGTGTCACTCATGAAACAATTGAAGGGGTCAATTTCTCTGTGCCTCTTATTTTCAGAAGAAATAGTCTTCATTTTATTATAAACAGAATCCATTTCTGTATTCACAACATGAACACCCAATAGAGAGAGACACATTTTGATTGCAGGCAGCTGTTGCCATCTGATCAGGGATGTATTGCAAATGTTTTAGCAAATGTTCCTTCTCCTCCACTTTTTCCCCTAAGACTCTGACAAAGTTGATGCATGACTGGGAAATCTATTCATATGTGAAGACATTCCCCATGTCGACCTCTCGGCAGCAGGCAGTACCATTTCACAAGCACATACATCAAATGGCACCTGTTAAGAGTTTAAACTTTGTTCTCTGAAACCTTGACTAGATGGAGTGGCAAAAGAGATAAGTGTTTTAGACTGTGAAGCTTGGAAGTGACAAGGAAGTTCGATCCACCATTAACTTAACCTAAAACCAAAAGCTCACCATAAGCACGAAGCTAGGCCTTCATTATGTCTCTCCCTAGGTGCTCCACTGAGAGCAGCAGTGTGTAAATCAGTGAGATGTGATACTACCCCAGAAACAGGCTCTTTAGAAGTATTATTATGAGTGCCAGAAAATAATTTCTGCTGTAGGCCAAAGAGACGGAAAGAGCCTTAATCTCTGTGGGGAAGAAGAAGGAGTTGTTTAAACAAAGTCCCTGACTCAGATCTATAGGGAAGAGAACAATCTACAGCCACAGAGCTCCTAATCCTTGGTTTTAATTTGATTCTTTACTTTCTTAACTATGACTGTGAAACCACTGGGTCAAAAACTGCTTGTTCCACTTTATGCTGTTTCTCTTCAACACGAATAAGTTAGGCAGGATGTCAATGGTGTCTTTACATCGTGGAATAGATGCCATTTGCGTATGTTATATTTAAATTCAAACCCAAATTCTGCCTTAGTGTATGCTCAGATTCTCATTCAAAGCTGGAAATCTACTGCTTAGTTACTATGTACTTTAAATGGGAATCAAATCTGAAGACTTTGTTGCACAGAAAGAGTGCCATTTTTGATTTGGTGTGTACAGCAGAATTCAGTAAGGTGCTGAGTATCTCCAAGCCAGGTCTAAAGTCTACGAGTTCGCAGCAAGTCCAGCAGAGATGGCATGTGCTGATCTCTTCCTAGAAAATACTCTATGTCCTCCGGAATATTAACTGAATGAAAAAGGCAAGCATCCAGTGGCTCACTTGATATCCCTAGACAGTTCGCTGCAAGATTAATTTCAAGTTTTAATGAAAGTAAGCAGTAACGATTTAATGGGGTTTTTAATTAGAAAATATACAGTCCTTCAGCACATTCCATTCAAGTCCTGGGTGACTGAAAAGCAAATCAGAACAATCACTTGTGAATACACAGATCTCCTCTGATTCTGTTTATTCTAGGAAATTGTAGATCTTCATTCTGTATACAGTAAGTACTGTGTCTCAATTTTTCTAGGCATTTGTGGTCAAATACTATAAATACATACAGGACATGTATAGCAATGTTGCAATCATCTACACCTACATCTGATGGCACCTGTCATTAATATCAGGAAATAGCCCATTAAAAAAATATATGTGTGTACAATACTTGTGCATCTGCTAATATGACTGATCAAAGGTACAGGCTGGATCCTGATTCCTTGATCTCCACGTATAACTTCTGTTTATTTCAGCACTCGGGAGCTTATTTCTATGACAGATTCCTCCTAGCACAAGGTGTTATACCTATCTACTCTAGAAGTAAAAGCCACCCACACTGTCACGTGCATTTTCTCAAGCTGCACTCTCTCTCTTTCTCAGCTTGAAGAATTCACATTAGAAACATTGCCCTTACAGTTTCTTCTTCATGCTTTTCATTTCTTTTGCTGTTCTGCTCTTCAGAGGATGTAAAGAGGTTAAGAGTGTTTATGCTTGTGCTTATTAGATTTGACCATACAGAGCAATATTGCTAATAAAGATCCCAGATAATTCTTGAAGTGTAAGACTATTTCTAGGATTTATTGTTAAAAACCCTAATCCCTTTCTCCTTGGTAGCTCTGCGCTAACCTGAAGTTCCACAATGAGGATTTTCAAGTTTTTAAAATTTTACAGCCTGGTAAACTCTCTGACAGATTCTTTATCACCTTGGGTAAACAAGAAAGTTTGTTTTCAAGAGATAAAAAGTTATTGAGCATGTTTAATGGAGTTTTGCAACAAAAACAAAAGAAGAAATTTAGTGATAAAATACAAAACAAAGGAGAGAACAAGCAATATGAAAACCAAAACAGGCTTCTAGGACATGATTTTAACACGTTTTTTAAAAATGCTTCTAATCTCTTCTTTCTAAAAGCAACATTTTTATTAAAGACTGAAAAATAAATATGTAGCTAAATAACATAACTCACAAAAATTATCTTCAAGGCTGTGCAGACAACAGAGATCAATGTATGGACCATAGACAGTTCTGGTGTCTCAATAACCTCCTCAAAACCAAAGTTCAAAGCAGTAGGAAAGAGACAGACCACTCCCAAGAACAGTGAGGAGAAAGTGTCTTATGATATTGCATGGCTTGAAATATGCCTAACTGTAAATGAAACCATTAACTAGGAAGCTTTCGTGCAAGAAAACATCTACAGTTTCAGTCTATATACCGTCTGAGTTCTAATTCTGTTTCATTTTTAGCAGGAAATTGTTTTTATCTGCTATTTTATAGAGACAGCACAATAGGTGATTAATATTTAATGCAGCATGAACCCTTTAATGATGATAGACTTTACCTGGTGAACTTGGACTCGTGCTGCAGAGGATTCCCTTTGGTTTTCTCTGCATGACAGGGTTCTAGAAAAATAACTAAAAATCTCTGCTTTTCTTGAAAGACCAGTTTTAGCTGACTGCCCTGTCAAAACAGGGCTTGAAAATGTAAACCGGTACACAGTAGGCTATTTCTGTTACTGCGTTTTTCTTACAAGTGGCTGGAGAGCAGGAGAATAGGCCAATAAGTGGCTTATATGCAAAAATGTACAAATGAATGCACACAAGCTCTTTAGCCAGAAATCAGTTACATTTGCAGTTAATCTTCCTGGTTACTTCTCCAAATCTGTAGGCTGGATCTTTGCTTTGCGGACAAGAATCAGTTGCATTTTTGTGGGGGAGGATGGACATGTTTTGCAGGCTTAGACAGGCTCTGAGTACTAACTCATGGGTGCAACCCATATATACATTTTGCAAGACTGTATTTTTCTATCCATTTGTGGGAAAAGCTGTGTCCTGTCCTTATCAATCCTGGTACACTCTGCAGTGTTTCTAAAGACTTGGATTTGATGTTTTATTCCTGTGGGGACAGGATTGCTATGGAGGACTAGTGAATCTTTGGGAAAAGGACAGTCATATCAGAATATTTCTGTTTAGGCTGATGATGAGGGACATATCTTGATCCTGGTAGAACATTGTGTCATTAGTGCTAATTAAATAGTACTTTTTAAATTTCTGAAATGGAAAAATTATCGTCTTTAAATACTGCAAATTGAAGCTACTTGTGATGTCTTAATTTTTTTCTGTGCTACTTTATGGATTTTGCAATATCTGAAAAGATTATGTTATATATTATGTATATATTTCTATTATATATATTAATATTTCTTTTCACTAAATATCAGTAACATGGAAGTAACTCCCATGATTAATGTAAAGGCATCAAAACAAAGTCATGATCTGTAAACAAGCTCTTCAGTTCTTTCCATTCAGGAATGGTACAAGGGCTTCGCTGGATGAGAGCTTCTCTGTAAATTATTTCTCCCTTCTACATCTTGCTATCTTTCCCAGTTTCATGGCTTTCTTCACAATCCTTCTCGAGGCCTGATGCTCCTCGCCATTTTACATCCCTGCATCCCCAGGCTTACTCACTGAGCCCATCAGATGCTGTAACGTTTCTTTTGCTACTGCTGGTAACCCCAAAACATGCCTCTGTGTGAGGGTTGTTTTTCATGTTTAACGAGGTGCTGTGATTATACTGGAATTCCTAGTGTTTGCCATGATGTTGAAGAGTCACCTTGTCTGACATTGTAAATTTTATTTGCAAAGTAAATATTTTCTCAAAGGTTTCAGCTCACAAAGAGCAAATTTGAAGCTGCCTGGTGTTCAGATGAAGTTGAATGTAATTTATGATTGCTCACTGAACCATGTGCACTATTCTGCAACATTTTTCAAACTGACAGCCAAAATTTTAGCTTCTGCTGTGTATCTTGACTAAGCCACATAATTATAGTCACCTAGGTGACACTTGATAACTATGACATTTGCCTCATTACCTAGTAATGGTGACTGTAAACATTGCATTCTCTGCATGTATCAGTCAGTCCACATTCAACAGGTCTCTAGAGTCTAAAGTTTGCCAGCTGGTAGAAAAAACATGATGGAGATGAAAGTGTTGGACTAGGTTATATGAGAACTACATCCAAATCTGGGGTGCTGCTTAACCTTGGGGAGGAAGAGTGCAGCTGGCTACTGTTCAGGGAGCTCACACAAAGGGTGCAAGTGAAGAGTGGTGGTCCCTGCAAAAAGGTGAGCTTTATCCAAGTCATCTCATTTCTCCACCTGCCAAATGAGGTAAGTAATAGCTTTGTTCACAGTGATATTGCGAAATAAAGACATTAGTTGCTTATAATGTACTTGGAAACCCTCTGATTGAAGGTACTATGGAAGCACAAATTATTTATTATGTCTATAAATTATATGTACCTCTGGCCTTGGCTTGCCTAGAATAATTGATATGTTACTAGCACAGGCCAATTAACTGATTTTAAAGGTGCAAAACAGACAAAGCACGCTGCCTTTTATGTATGCTTAGTTTTGGCCTGATTTTTGTCCTGGAAGTTCTCTGCTTTGAAACGGATGAGTGATGCGAACACTTTTACCCGTCTAAGGTATCTGCCTTGTTAACTTTTTTTCTTATTTAGGGTTGGAAACTTTCTTTATTTGACAGACAATCTACTCTCTTATGCTATTATTTTCTTTATGAAAAAGACAATTGTAAAAATCGTAATAGTTTTATTGTATTAGTAAGTGGCACATTACTTTTTCCCTATTAAAAACCTGATTAAAAGTACTTGGGTCCAAGTTTTTGTAACTTTGGCCCTTGCCCTGAAAATTCACTGACTTGCCATTGAATCTATTGTGTAATTACTGGGCTTGATAAAACAAAACAACAACAAAAAAAGAAAGAATAATTTTCTGCTGAAAAAAATAATTCAATAAAACCTTAAAAACTGTGGCAATGAAGCGTAACCACTGTTTTCACTCTGATCAGGAAACCCGGTAATCTAAATCAGGTAATCTACAAATTATCACTACAAATCCATTCCCATCCTAGACTGCAAAATGAGCTTTGATGGTTATTCAGTTTTCTTTGTGTAGAAACCCATCTCAACACCTCTCTGGCAGCACAGACAGTTCTTAATATTCCTTTGTGCAAATGTCAACAGGTCTGCCTTCTAGCTTTCAGATGTGCTGTACATGGTACAGATTACTTTTGTGTGATGGTAAATTAATCACCACTGGGAGAGAGACTTTCCATTAACCCAGTTTCATCTGATTAAAAACAGTTTTTCATATAAGACCTTTTAAAGAAAATTTCCTCCATGTGTAGGTAAAAGGAAGTCCTATAATATGGGTAGATTAGCTGTAGAAGGAATAGCAGCTCCTATATGCCAAATTAATTTCTTTCCTTTGCAGAGCACAGACTTTCCCTTAGAATGATGCTGCCATCAATTAATATCAATTGTGACCTACTACTTTTCACATAAGACACAGTAACATGTCCCTACTTGCTTTAATACTATAGAGATGCCTGGGGCATGGCTTCTTCCAGGGTCTCGTTACTGAGTAGGGAACAAGCAAGTTGTCAAACATCATAAAATAAGTAGCCACGAGATCCATTGAAGGGGAAAGTAGACATCATCGAGAGCAGTAAAAACAGGGGCACTCAGGTGACAAGCATTCAGAGTGTGAATGAGACTGGGAGGGAAGGTGGTACAGGTCTTTGAATGGTAGCCAGCATGTCACGGTCTCTGTAAATTGCTCTCTTAATAGACAACTTGGGAGTGGTTGCTTTTGTTTTTATAAACATGGAGTCCTCTCCTGACACTATTTAGTATGTGACACGAGTAACTGCAAACCAAAGAAAACAAACAGAATACTACAGTTAAGCAGAAGACTTCTCAAGCAGAGTCCTTCCACTTACCAGTCTTGGCAAAGAGCCTCAGTACGTATTTTGTATCATGACCCCATGCATGAAATACTGACAGAAACGGAGATTCTGTTTAAAGATAGTATCAGCATTCCTTGGGTCGGCTCTGAATCTTAAAAAGCAACTCAGCATGTTGTTTGCTGAATTGTACTCTCTGTTCATATGTTTCAAAACAGAGTAGACCTTGAAAACACAAACTGTTTATTTGTAAGGTGTTATAGGCATTTACACGCTTCACAGAAACACTAAACTTGACAGGATATACTCTTTCATATGTTTGAATTGTGATACTATTGAATTATTTTTAAAGGGAATAGAGAATAACCAGAGGTCCCAGGATGCACTGGATTTTTAAACCTCTGACACCCTTTACTAAGTACCACCAGTGCTGCCTTTTTTTCATGCTTCTGTCTAGATAACTCCTGAAATTAAAGAAAGTGAAGGTTGCCTGCAGTTCTGAAGTATTCGTGTTTTCCTTCAAGAGACTCTTCCTCCCTTTCTCCTTTCCTTCCTTCCTTCCTTCCTTCCTTCCTTCCTTCCTTCCTTCCTTCCTTCCTTCCTTCCTTCCTCCCTCCCTTCCTCCCTCCCTTCCTCCCTTCCTTCCTTCCTCCCTTCTTTTCTTCCTTCCTTTGCACAGCTATCATTTTCAGAGTGCTACTAGGGCAACTGCAGTTCTAGTTTTTGGCATGTAGCAGAAGGCAGTGGACAGAGAGCCACTGGAGGAGTGACCGGGTATCTAAGCCCACATTGCCATGGTTGCAGACTTTGTCTGCCTTCCTGCTTCTGGCAGATGTGCAACTCCATCTCTCTGTCCAAGTTTTGCTGTCAGCTTGAGGTTTCAGTTGTTCCCGGGCATTTCAGTTGTAATAAAGTTATGGGAAGGCTGACTATAACAGGCTCATCTTCACCTATTGATCCCTAAAAATGCAATAAGGATACAGGCTACCAAACTTTGTATTTCCGTTCCTTGATATGGAACAGCATCCAGTGACTCCACTAGATACTGTTACACAGACCTCCAAAGTATTTTTTTTTCCTGTTGTTTCCCAGTAGCCTACAGCCTTTTGTCCCTTTCTTCTGGGAAATCTGTTTTAGTGCTTTTTCTGGCTCCAGGATCAGGACATATGGGATTTCTTCTCACAAAGTGATTTGTGCAAGTTAAGAGCTAGCCCTGGCACCAACATGTCTAAACACTCTTTAGTTTCCCTGACTTTTCTCATCATTTAGATTATGCAAATTCAGGTTCCACAGACTTTCTTTAGAGCCACAAATTTATGCAAATATTTTGCTCTTTCTGGGAGTTAGTTGTTTGGTTTTAGTGTCCATCTTCCTCAGATTTTCCATTCATCTTTTGCAATTCATCGTGAGAACTTCTTGGGGCTGCCTTGTAATCATTAATTGTATTGCTATAGCCACTACACAAATACCACTATGAGCAAAAGAAAATCCAAATGCTAATCCAGTGTGCAACCTTAGGGTGTTAGTGCTGGTTTTTAAGAGCACCTAAGCACTTCAGAGACGTAGTGAAACTTTTGGGGGATTCTGGGTTTGTTTGTTTAGGTGGTTTTTTTAGGAAGGACTCCCACATATTCTTCCTGTGGGATAAGAGTGGAGTGTTTGAGCATTTGACAGTTTAAACAAAGCTCCAGCCTCATTGTGGAGAAGGCAGGCAGCAGTACTTAGCAAGCACAGACAATAATAACATTTTCTGTATAGCTCTTATTTTGCTGTTGAAAAGTTGACGCAGCCAAGAGTCAACTTTTTAAGATGTTTAAGATGCCAACGTGGGAAACCCTAAGAAGTGTGTCTAAATACTTTTCCCTGTTCATGTTTTATCCAGCAGGATTGCATTAGCCTCAGGAATCTGTTGTCCGTTCAGACACAATACAACAATATGTATTATACTACAGAGGGAGCAAATCTCAAATGAAGGCTTTAATGAGCCTTGTTCTTACTTTACTGGAGGCAAGAAAATCCATGCTGGTTTCTGGAAATGGGTGCTTTCTTTTTCTTGTATGTCCCTGCAGTACTGAATAGAAGAAATGTCTTTTAATTATGGAATTTTGCTGCTGGTTTTTGCTTCTTCTTGTGGTAATAGATTAGGAGGTTTTCAAGGGCATTTGTAGAAATTCCACACTGAAATTTCCATTAAGATTTCCTAAGTGGATACGACCAGCAGGGACAGACCCCTCATTTATCTCCTAGTGGACATATTTCAGTGGAGGGAGGAGCAGAGACAGAGAAAGAATTAAATCATCCACATTTGCCGTGAAATGCCTAACTCTCATCTTCTCCGAAGACTGTCTGGAGAAATTCAGCCACAGGTGCTCTAGTGACCACCTGCCATCAAGTATAGGATAACTTGCAGAGATGGTGAGTAGTAGCAGATATTTTTGCCACCAAGAACTAAGGAAATATTGAGCACTCTCCGCTGTTAGGAAAATCAATGAGATCTGTGTTGTGCACCTTGTAACATGCTCTAGCAAAGCTAATCCTTTTGAGAAAGTCAGCTCCTTCCTCATTTAAAATGGACACCTACAATTAATGCACTCATCTGAACACTTTGACTTCACCATGACCTATCTCTCCCCATCTAAGATGAGGAAGATAACAACTCTTTATCTGGTGGAGATTATAAGGATAAAGGCAGTGCTGACAAGGCTCTTGGATAATGTAGTAAGGAGAATTATGGAGAAATCTGTGAGGAAAATAAGGATTCTGCACTGAGCACAAGGCTTGACTGGCATATAATAAAAAGCAAGGTTGATGAATATGAATTCAGGGATTGTAGTCCAGCCTGTGAACTGAAGAAAACAGGATGTTACAAGGGGGGAAACTGTATAGGATGTCAAAAAATACCTAAAGGCAGAGTGATTGTCCTTTTGTCCTGTTGAATCCTGACTGTGGTCAGCAAGAAAGAGCTGCTTCAGACCTCAAGAAGCACTGGCTTTGGACTGGGGGGTCAAGCCAGGGATCCCAAATGAGCTTATCCAAGTGAGACAGCAACCTGTGGCATCACTGGAGGGCCCATGAACTGCTCTTTCACTGTCCATGGAAAATAGCGCAGAAGCCTTGAACTCACACAGAAAGGTCAAACCTTTGTCTTTGTCTTTTGGTGGAGATATCTGAACAGGATATGTACGTAAATATGAGCACTGCAAATGAACCATGAAGGCAAAATTTATTTGGTAAAGGTTGGGAGTCTTTGGGATTGATGCAACCACTTTGTGTTTCGCTCAGTAAAAAAGAGGGACAGATTATGTGCAAAGACTGGAGAAGGAAAAAATAGCCCTTCCTGCTTACTAAGATTCATCTTTAAATATCAGCAATGGTCTAGAAAAGAAAACACATATAAATTGTTTATATGTAACTTACTACAAAAAAAACTTTTGAAACAGCAGTAAGGGGAGACAAACAAGACAGAGTGCCCTGCCTGCATCAACTCTTCCCCTGACATCAGCTGAAGTCAACAGAGTTGCCTTTCTGAGTATCAGCACCAGAAAAAGTCAAGCTGCAATTTCATCAGGGTAGGTAGAAAAAGTAATTTACAGCCTTTAGTGATGCATATTTTATCACATGCTGGGAAGAAGCTGCTGTAGCCTCTTAACACTGTGATGCATAAAAAGATTCATTTAATAAGTCCCCAAAATAAAATAGAGCTAATTAAAACTCCGGTATAAACGTCATGCTCTAAATTTTAGTCAGAGTGAAGGATTAAGTAAAAGTTTTAAATAGAAGTGAAATATTCCAAAAATGTACTTGATGGTACTGAGGAGTCAGGTGTGTTTCACACATCGTGGAAATAGCGTGTGTGGTGGGTTGATCCTGGCTGGACACCAGGTGCCCACCAAAGCCACTCTCTCACTCCCTCTCCTCAGCTGGACAGGGGAGAGAAAATATAATGAAAGGCTCATGGGTGGAGATAAGGACAGGAAGCGATCACTCACCTATTACCATCAGAGACAAAACAGACTTGACTCCGAGAAATTAATTTAATTTATGATCAATCAAATTAGAGCAGGGTAATGAGAAATAAAACCCAAATCTTAAAACATCTTCTCCCCACCTCTTTCTTCTTCCCAGACTCAACTTCATTTCTAATTGCCTTTTCCCCACCAGCAGCACAGGGGGCCAAGGAGTGGGGGCTGGGGTCAGTTCATTACATGTTGTCTCTGCTGCTCCTTCCTCCTCACAGGGAGGACTCCTCACACTCTGCCCCTGCTCCAGCCTGGGGTCCCTCCCACAGGAGACAGTCCTCCATGAACTTCTCCCACCTGGGCCCTGCAGTTCTTCACCAACTGCTACAGCGTGGGTCCCTTCCCCGGGGTGCAGCCCTTCAGGCACAGTCGGCTCCAGCCTGGGTCCCCTGCAGGGGCACAAGCCCACCCAGCAAACCTGCTCCAGCCTGGGCTCCTCTCTCCACGGGGCCACAGGTCCTGCCAGGAGCCTGCTCCAGCGTGGTCTTCCCATGGGGTCCCGGCCTCCTTCGGGCATCCCCCTGCTCCAGCGTGGGGTCCTCCCCGGGGCTGCAGATGGGGATCTGCTCCAGTGTGGGCCTCCATGGGCTGCCAGGGCCAGCCGACCTCACCATGGGCTGCACCAGGGGCTGGCAGGGAATCTCTGCTCTGGGTCTGTAGCACCTCCTCCCCCTCCTTCTCGACTGACCTTGGGGTCTGCAGGGATGTTGCTCTCACATAGTTTCACTCCTCTCTCTGGATGCAGTTTCTATTGCACAGATTTTTCTCTCCCTTCTTAACTCTGTTGTCCCAGAGGCACTACTGCCATTGCTGATGGAATCAACCTTGGCCAGAGGTGGGTCCATCTTGGTGCTGCTGACACTGGCTCTATCAGACATAGAGGAAGGTTCTAGCATCTTTTCACAGAAGCCAACCCTATAGCCCTCCCACTACCAAAACCTTGCCACGCAAACCCAATGCGGCATGGTGTTTGGAGAGAGCATAGTTTTATTGATCTCAGGGCAGAGGCACAGGCTGCGTTTCATGCTCAGGGTACTGAACTTGTATTAAAACAGGGTTTCGTGATCATCATCTTCCATAGGGACATTCACAAAGGCTTTTTGTCATCCATTCTGCAGTTCACAGGTTACCCTCCCCATCTTTCACTAGAAAATATGCAGGGAACATCTCCCCTGTGACTGTCCAGCTGTATTCCAGACTGAAATGCCTCCCATATAAGAGGTGTTAATGTACAACTTTCCCTGGGAAGGAATTAGGGGCAGAAAAGCAGCAGTGATTGCAGGAGATAGATAGAGTGTAATTCATTTTTCAAGGGTCATGCTACCAATACCGCCATTTACCTCACCAAGTCATGATGCCACAAGCCTTTCAGCTTTCTGAATCTATTATTTCAAAGACTCTAACTGCTCCTGTCTTTCTGAGGCTTGAGATTTGTCCTTCGGAGAAGTGCTTTTAAGTGCAATTCCTTTGATAGACACATACAATGCCTACTTGAAGTAAAAGAAGAAAAACAGGAAAGGCCAAGGTGCGAGGGTGTCCACATTCCCCTTCTATATGTGCAAAATTGTCTATGAGGCACAAAACAAGATACTCAGATGGAAATCTGATAAATAAAACTAAGGAGCATTGGGAGAAAAGAAAGGAAGGCCAAGGCAGGCCAGGGGAGGCCACAGAAGGGAGGAGAAGGGCAGGGCGGGGAAGGGAAGGGAAGGGAAGGGAAGGGAAGGGAAGGGAAGAGGGATAGGGGGGAGGGGAGGGGGAAGGGAAGGGGGAGAGGGAAAGGGAGAGGGAGGGGAAGAGGGAATTAAAACTCTGGCCCTTACACCCAGAGGAAAATTTGTTTCTACTTCAAACTTCAGAATCCTTTCAGCTCTGTACATTCTAGCAAGCACCATTGTCGTTAAGATATAAGCTGGAAAGGGCATATGGTTCATCATTTATGTCCAAGTAATGCTGCTGAAAGATTCACAAATATATAGAGGAGACAATAGACTCCAAGGTTTCATTATATGGGTGAAATATTCTTTCATTAATTGGATTTCAGTAAGTCTGGTCTATTTTTGAACGATTTAAAGTAAATTTTATGGTTTCAAGTACTTTTTCTGCTTAGAGAATTCAAAACCAACTGTAATTTTTTAAATAATATTTGCAGACAATTGTCCCAACTGTTCCAAAATGGAAATTAATTACTTTTCATCATTTGGAAAATATATAAAATTAGATCAGGTTCCTTCATTTACAAAAGCAGATATAATTCATGCTTTTGATTTTACTTCTATTTTTATATTAGATATGGCACTATTGAAGGTTCCTTGGCCTTTTAACAGGTCATTTCTGACACAGTCAGTCCTAATGAATTCATAAATATTAGTGCAGTTTTCTGTTACTAATGCTTTAAAATGATCCTACCAATATTATTGCTCCTAAATGCTTTATTAGTACTGTTGCATCTTCCTGTGTCAGGGATCATCAGATATCATGCCTGGGCCTTGAGACACAAGACATGCTTAGTGATAAGATGCCCTAGATAAATTTAAGGTATTAATTAGTGAAATTGGTCACTTCTCACTTAACATTGCATGGGGTTTTTTTTACCCAGGCTCTTTTGTTGCCACTTTTCTGCCATCACTTAACACAGGTTTAAAATACATTTATCATCTTGCTTGTAATCAAAATGTTTACACCTCTTTGGAACCTACTTTTAGAAATACTAATCTCCATATGGAAGATCAAAACATCGTTGATGGAATATGCCAAAAAGGTTTCTTTCATGTTCTAGATTGCTCCTCCAGAGCCTTCATCAGTACCAATGGAAGCGGGAATTGGTTCCTTTGTGTAATATTTGCATATAAGCCCTGTGCTCATATCTGACTTCGAAGTGTGCCTTTACCACCCCTCTCTCTTGTCTGGCTCCATATAGGGATGAAACCTCTCCTTCAGGGAAACACAGTTGCACAGGAAAGGAGGGAGTACAACTAGCCCCTTCCCCACAGTAAATGACTGGGATACTGAAAGCACTTGTGATGTGCGTAAACAAACTCTACAACTCACGGAGAGTTATAAAGCGGGTATGTTTATTTCGGCACCAGGTGCAAGGGGGATCGCTCCTCCAAACTTGCACACTGAGTAAAATGAAGATACATATTATATACCATGAAACATTTACATATTCGTAGTTCACTACATATTCATTGTTATTCACACTTAGGATTGGCTATAAGTTTCTCGCTTCTAATGTAAATTAGTACGCATCCTCAGTAAGCACTAATGAAGCCTCTCTGTTAACTACGCATGCTCCCCAAGCAGGCTTTTGCCCTCTTTCAGGGGGGTCATTTGAGTTGGAGGTTGCGATCTCCCACTACCACAGTTACCTCTGTCCTACTCTCAGCCACTTTATTGTTTATGTCTGTAGGTTGTAATGTTTTATCAGCTTGGCTCCCTTCATGTCTAGAACTCCCTCTCTTGGAGGCCCCTCTCCACATTCTTGCCTACTGACTTAGATAACAGTGTTCCTTCTTCTATCGTTTGTTCTTTTTCTTGATGCTTCCCAACCTTGAGATGCCAGGCTAAAGAATGTGCCTGCTTTTCTGTTAATTTAGCTGAACTCTTTAACCCTTTGGTATCACTTGCCCTGTCTGGCCACACAGATATTCAGATCAACTTTACTGTTCAGAGACAGGGAAAAGGGCAGGAAGATGCTAGAAAGTTCTCCATGCCTGTTCATCATAGCATCCTGACTAACATTTCAGTTTGCTGGAGCCTATTGTGCAGTATTACAGAGTAAGGAAGACACTGTCCACCTGAGTCCAAGTGTTTTCTAGGGTATCCTCATTGAATGCAACACAAATGAATTAAGGAGTTAGAAGGTCCATTTGATATTGTGTTAGTTGATAATACAGGAAATGAGAATGTTACATTTCCAACTTTACAAACATTTTAGGGAATCGTCTGTCAAGTGCAAGCTGGCAAATTGTTTGGCTCAGCGTGCAAGGGCAATGAGTTTATCTCAGTATCAATGATTGAATTGATTTAGGACAGATTAGTCTGAGCAATTTGTTTGCAGGTTTGAAAGAAGTGATTTGTAGCTTAGTGAGAGGGAGCAATATCAATAATGCAATTCCCTACAGCAAAAAATCAGTTAAAGCAGAGGCAGTGAACTTACCCTAGACTTACTTTACTGGCCTATACAATGGCAGAAAAAACACTAATAAAGTCTAGGTGACTGCTGTATTTCAAAATAAACTCCAAAATAACTAGTAAGGTATGTAACATCACATTAAAGTGAGGTTTCTTGCTCAAGCAGAGATAACACACAAGTCCTTTTTACATGCCAGTCAACAAATGTGTTTTGGAGTGTGGCAGAAGTCACTTGCCTGAGGTACTAATGAATGAGAACATCTTTGACAATGGGATTAAAACGTCAAAAAAGCAGTGATAAGGAAGAAGATAAGTTAATTAATGGTATGTCTTCTTCGGAATACATTGCTTTTGTGCATCAGCGTTATAAATAATTGAGTAACCTCTTGAGGCAATCATCTAGAGACTATTTGTAAAACCGATAACTTTAAAAAAAAATTTGAATAAATGGCTGTAGTAAGTGGAGTGAGAATGTGCAGTTGTAAGCCAAAGGTCAGTAAAGCTAAATACAATGCAGAGCTCAGTCCTTCTGTTGTACTTTACCAAAATTCATATCATTATTCTGCAGTAACTGGTTTTGCTAGGAGATTAAAGTACAGTTAACCTCCTTCTCCTTCCAACTTCAAATTATAGATTTAAAATGTCAAAACACAGTTGGCTATTAGATAAAAATACACTGTAAAGGGTATTAGTTGACTCAAAGCTCACTTCCATGGCTTGCACATCAGTTATTTCCTTCATGTTAGCATATTGCATGTAACTTTTTCCTTCCAGATGTCAAAGGGTTAAATTATGTTTATACACAAAATGTCACCTCTGATACTCAGACAGCAGGGACTGTGTCTCTGAATTACAGAAGAGGGTGCTACACAGCAAGGGCAAAAATAACCCCTGGGAGGTCAAATGACTTTGGAGAAGTTTAGGGGGTGAGGGGGTGGGAGGACGTTTGTTTGTTAGTTTGTTTGTTTGTTTCATCTGAATAAAGAGGGCCACTGTGACTGTTTTGCTTCTTATTATCCCCACTATTCACAACAACAACATTCCTTTTTGATCAGTTTTCACTGAATTTGACAGAAGAGATCTTAAGGAAATGAAACTCCCGTACATTTAATATCTTTGACACCTAAGCAAAGAATTGTAATCCTAATACTGGCATGACCAGTTTTAGGGAGAAAAGTAGTGAAAACAGGGGTACCCATTTTGTCTGGCAGCTGCCTGCTGGTTGTAGTAAGACCTAACCACAAGGAGTGCTACCCCTTACTTGGCTGACATGCCAAGGAGGAGGAAGGAAGGGCCATGTGAAGGGAACTCTATGTGCTACAATGGGCATTAAGGATGCCCAAATTACTGCAGTGATCATGTCATGCGAACCATGGAAAAGCTGAGATGGGATTGAGTATAAAGGATACAGGGACATTATGCTCTCTCTCCAGCAAACACTTCTTCATCCCTTCTTTTCTTAATATTGTGTCAGTTTTGCTCTGCCATATTTTTCCTTTATAAACTGTAACCATGGAGAAAGAGAGGATATTTCCACATACGGAAAAATCCATTGAATTAACGGGTTAAGAAGATGGGGAACAGGTAAAGACAGAAGAGTATAAGAAATGTGTTTCTAGGTGTTGCAGGCAGAAAACTCTAAGTGTATGGCCACAGCCTTCAGAGAGGAAGGAGGAAGGGCGGAGCATCTTGGCACAGCAGGCCAGAAGATTAAGCAGCTCCCTTGCCAGTGACAGAATAACGGAAAAGAGGCACGAGGACAAGGTAGGTGAGAAGACAAAAGCAGCAGCATGTGCAATACAGTAGGAAAAAACTCTGGATGCTGTTAAATGGAAGCTCCAGTGGAGACTTCCCTCTCTTGAGCAGGTCTCGTGTTTTTTCCACTAGAGCACAAAGGAGCAATCCACCTCCAAGAACTGCTGTAGGAAATCTGGTAATTCTATTGCAGATAAACCTCAACTGCTGTTACTGCTATTTCCACTCACACTTGGAACCATCCAGCAAAATGACACATGCTGACAAAAAGCTTAACAGCGGTTGTTTGCCTGCCTTAGAAACCGAAGAGATTCTTGAGCATTACAAAGGGATTGTTCTGCCTTTCCTTGTCATCTCCTGGAGGATCAATGATTTGAAAAGACCAAGACTTGTTTCAGTATCCTCGAGATCTAAGGTGCTGTCAGTGACTGCAGTGCAGCAGCTGCACATTTCGCCTACACAAGACTGGTGTGCAAACAGCACAGGTGATTTAAGCAGAAGCCTCACATGCCAGCAAAAAGGGAAAAATACCCAAGTGCAATTTGGTCCATCCAAGTACAAAAGCATGAGCTTGACTTTAGATACTCAGTTTCAGTATTACTGGAATGATTCACTTAAAGATAAGCATATGCCTGTGTGCTTTGCTACATGATGTGTGTTTAAGCAATGCATTGCATTCTCAGTTATCCCATTCACACTGATTAAAATGACACATGATTTGACTGAGACACAGCTTTAGCAAATGGAAGAATAAACTGGAGCATAGTGAGAGTAAAAGCTTGTGAAGTTGATTTGTGTAGCAGTCAGCATGTTTGCTCAGTATCTCTTGGAACACCCCACGGGAAACCATGACAAAACTCAAATCACTGCAGGATGTTTGGTTGCTGAAGTATTTTACCTGTCAAATGTTTCTGCAGTATAACTCCCAATGTCAAAGGTGTTGCTTTGTTTCGGGGACATGTTAAAGAAAAGCTAATGAAGAGTTAAGAAATGCTTGTCTTCTATTCAGTCTGTGTTTCTTTCTGGTTTACTTCTTTCCAGTGTTTCTAGGGAGTTTTTTTTTACTGTCTGCTGTGGCAGGAGTCCTGAATGCTAGCTGTTTTCAGCCACTTGGTTCAACTCCAGGAAGTCACGCTGAGCGAATTACTGTAACATGGAAAATGGTGTGACAAGTATATTTTACAGTCCCCTTGAATCAAAGGGGTGAGTGCAAATTAAATTTTGCACTAACTTGCACAAAATAGTTAGCACACAATTCGTATCTGAAAGTTTAGGCCAATTGCAAAATTAAAAACACAGAAATTTCACCTATTTGAGCAATGCACAAATATAGCAAAAGTATTTTTTACCATTATCAAAAATCAAGGACTTTCAGCCACTCTACTAGAATGACATGAAGTTGAGCTTTTGAAGAATGCTACATAATACATGTCACATTATACAGGTTTCAAAACTAGTCAGGGCCTATTACCAGGTGGGTGAGAAGCAGAGATCTCCAAGACATTTATTACCTAAGAGTATACAAGGTCGTGTGACCTAGCAGCCTGAACATAGGGAATGTGGAATTTAGTTCTACTCTATCACTGATTAGCTATCTGCACTGAAACGACTTTTACTGCTTTTTTCTTTGCCTTAGTTTCCCCCATGAAGTTGGGCAATCATCATCTCTTGTCAATCTGTCAGTTGGTAAAAACTGTAGGCTGCTGCTGTTTTTTTCCCATTCTGTGTTAATACTGATTTATAGCAGTCCATCCGGTCTTGGAATCTCACAATATGATTTTTTGGCACTCTGAAAACTATTGTTTCTGAAAGTAATGACCCAAATGGTATTGTTGATAGTCTACTTGAAAACATTCATCCAGGTGTGGCCTTCCCTGCAGGAGAGTTGTTTCATTCACTGGCAGTCTTCACTGCTACATGGCAGAAAGGACCATGGAAAAGCTAGCATGGAGAAGCTGGCAACAGCGTCACCATCTCCTTCCCCCAGTGTTTGCTAAGTGACCTTCAGGTACACACAGGGATCCTCATGTGCAGAAACAGTGATTCATCCTGCTTTGTGGCCCCCTCTAACCAGCTGCTTGCATCTGAATTCAGACTTCCCTCCTTCTGGTATCCCCAGCCATAGAGGGGTGGCACGAATGCAGAACATCTCAAGGTCCACTTTGAACACCCCTGACTAGTCACGCCAGCACCTGGGGCTTCTGGATTTCCATGCAGCAGGCATTGCAGGCTGTGGGAATCTGCTGGTATCAGACAGTTTCTCTTCAGGACAAACCTGTTAGGCAGCATTCACTTTTTATCAGCATACAACAGGGAACAGCTTCAGGGCTAAGACATGCCCTGGGACACTGTGAGAGAGTGCTTTAGCTAGCGCTGCGGCATCATATGTGGGAGAAGGGAGATATTTGTGAAAACATTTCATAAAATTCCCTCTCAAAAATGCAGAAAAACTCACACTATATAGAGCAACTTCGAAATTTCAGTCTTTCGCAAAACAGCAATACTGAAAAAGCAGCCGTGAAAAACAATTGGTTGTAGCAGCAACTTCTAAATTTACCTTTACACCTTTATATTGCAGGAGAGAACTGCAGCACACCACAAGGTTCATACACGTCAATGCACCCTCTATTTCAAATGTCATGTTTGAATGCCTCAGGCCTAACTGTTGCTTCAGTTGTCATAAACCATGGGGAATGTTGACTGAAGGTCTCATGGCAAAGGAGGATAGGGGCATTGTATTTTACGTTGCCTAGGGCATACCGGACAAAGGCTTCCTTGTTTCAAACAGAGTAAACTCATCAAGTCTACATTGTTTCGAGTTGGGTTTTACCCTGGGATCAGAAATGGTCAGAATGAGTGAAAGCACAAACAGACAAGTGATTTACAACCCAGTGGGGAAAAATTACATTAAATGCAATAATAAACTGAGAAACAAAACATCTTTCTTTGATTATTTGTCTTCCATACTTATCTATATGTGGTGATTGTTGTCATTGCTGCTTTGTAAAGACAGACTGAACTTTATCACTACATAGTTAGGGTTTAGGTTCTGCCTTTTGGGTGGAAGGTTTTGCTCTTTGGTTTTCTGGGTTTTTGCTACTTTCTGAAAAGAAGAAAACAAACTTGAAAGAATAGCATAACATGACTGCTTGCACATTTCTTTTATCAAGGAATAAAAAGGCTTAAACACACTCTGAATCCTGCAATGGGAAATAGAAAGTGTTTCACATTGTTCATTCATGATTCTTTCTGCTGTAATTAAGCAGCAAATGCTCCAGATGGCTTAGTTTTCAAAATTAATAAATTTCAACTCTGCTGAACTTTATTTCAAAACATGCAAACTACTAACCAGAAGCTTTTAGTAACTTCAGTTGTAAATCCCCCAAAACACTGGAGGCTTTGTGACATTTTCACAGGGGGCAGGGATGTTGTGTCCTAAACTTTGTGCTCTGTGTAGTACTGTGTTACTTGGCTCATGCAGCTCTCAGCACCCAGTCCACACCCAGCAGCCTCTCTGGTGCAGATTCAGCATTTCTTCCAGTTAGGCATTGCCTGTCCTCTTTGCATCTGTTTTCAGGGATGGACTGAGACTTTCACAAGGGATATTTGAAGGGAGACATCTGGTCCTAACCCTCCAGTCAAAATGAGACTCCTGCTTGTCGTTAGGGACAAATACCACCATCAGCAGCATTAAAGCAATTTGCCACAGTTGCTCATGGAGGTCAACTGAACTCATTTTCCATTTGTCCTTCGTCTGGGGGAACCTTCTGCTTGCTTTGGGAGGGAGTCTGCAGATACACGGCACTTTCTTATCCTGCACACTCAGGCCTGAGGTACAGCTAGCCTATGCTGCGACTTACCAGAGGGTTTGTGCTGCGTTTCATGCTTCTCTAGACTAAGTCCCATCCAGCCCTTAAGTTCAAATTTCTTTATCAGCAATGTAATGTGACTCCGGAAAAGAAAATACTCATCTGACTTTTCTGTGCAAGCTTTTCTTACAACAACATGCATGTGTGAAAGTACTGCTTAATGGACTATATGTTATTTCACGTTTTATTGCTGTTTGTACCTGACGATGAACTACTTTTACAAAAAACACTGCATTAAAATTGTAGAAGTCTTCAGGAATTACGAATGCTTTTTCCATCTTCTGCATTGTTTCTTCTTGCTGGGTCATTCACTGGCAGCCTCTGTCATGTAGCCTCAAACTTAAAACATCTCAGAAGTCTGAGCCTACTAAAAGGCACATTGCTCATACATTCCAACATCTTTGCTAAAGGCAGGGCACTTAGTATGCCAGTGTAAAAATAAGCATTGCTGCTTCTGCAGAGCATACAGTGTGAAAAGAAAGGCCTTTCGGAGGAGTGCAGGGAAGATTTGGAAAGCAAGGGCTAGCCCATAATATGGCTTTGGGAAGGTTTCATGAATGAGATGATTCATTTTTAAGGCTATTCAAGATGTGAGTGAAGTCCTTAGTAACCTGATTGATCTGGCATCTCATATAGATAGCTCGCACTGAACAGTATGCTCCCTTTTCTAGGTCACAGAAGATATAAAGCATTATCATTGTTGCTAGTTTCTTAGAGGTAACTCTCCCATAGTGTTGGGACACAGCCAGTTGCTTATATTCTCACATTCCTGAGTTGATATTAACAAATGATTGCAAATACCGTGTACTGAAGAAAAATGCTTTGTGGAATTGATTCTGGGCAGAGCCCAGCCTGTGCTCACCTTCCCTTGCCAGTGTCACTGTCTGGCTGTTCACTTAGAGCCCCAAGCAGAGCAGAGAAGACGAACAGTGTGTTTGCTTTGTGTCAGTGTCCAGAGGCCTCCAAAGGCCACTGAAGCAACCCAGATTTGTCTTTTCCTGAGCTCTCCCAGCGGCTGGAAGAAAGATGTTCTGCAAGGTGGTATGTGAGGCCAGCATCACCTGAGGATTTGATTTTGCAGAGCTCTCTGGATTTGGATTTATGGTTTCCACATGCTGGTCTGTCAGCATGAAGCTGCTGCAACACAGCCAGTATTCTGGGTCACCGTTTGTGGCTTTTTGTACCTTTTTGCACCTTTTCAAATGACGACTGTGCTTACTATCAGACTGAGCTGATTACAAACCAGCCTGGGCTGCACCATCTGGTTTAATCTCATATTTTCATGTGCAGGTCAGTCATAGCCCTTTTACTGTATTTCCTCTGAAGTTGCATCCATAAAAGAGCTTTGAGTTTTTTCCACCACCACCCCAACCACCTGTTTCTGCCTCTGAGAACAGGCTTATTGTGAATTATTCAAACCACAAATGAGAGCACTGGGAAAGGGATCATTTGATTTACTGTAAGGCCACCAAGAGATCTCTTTCAAGCTCTGATAAACAGGCTTCTCGAAGATCTTAAAAAGCATCTCCAGGGCCAGGACCTCTGTTTACTAGTTAGACTCTTAACCTACTTATGAAAGGCTGTACTTAAATGAAAACAATTATTTTCTAAGGTCATGGCCCCTCGTGGTGGGCTTCCTTTCCTGCACAAGGAATGGTCTGTGTGCTCAGAGTTGTGAGGCATTGGGCAGTCATAGAAACTGTGAGACTATGGGAGTAGTGTAGGAGTAACTTGCAGATTTATGTAGAAATAATAACTTCTAGTTGATGCTGGAAGTGCTGAGAGCTGAGAGCGGGAGCAGAGAATGAAAAAGGCAGTTCTCTAAAGGATTCACTTTTAAAGATGTTATCGGTAAGGGCTGCCAGAAGAAGAGTATCAGGGGTGTAGAGACTATGTCACTAACAGCAGCAAGTGATAACAGGAGGCCCTGATAGTAGGCTAGGAGTTTCAGCTGGGTAGTTCCTTCCAGTTGTTGCAGAAGATGCAGGAACTGAAATGCAGAAGGGACGCTGTGTTCGCATACTGGCAAGCCTGTACCACAGCATCAAGGCAGCTCAGGAGGCTTTGGCACTCAGACCGACATCTCACTTGCTGTCCTTTGCTGTGTCTCACCATATTTATCACTGGCACTTGTAAGATCAGGAGCAGGACCTGCCAGCTGGAGCAGTTGGTGGGAGCAGAGGCTCTGGAGCTCTTATGCACCCAGCCCACCCCTCTGGGCATGTGTTAAGTTGTGGTACTTTAGACTTAGTGAATGCCGTGATCACCTTCACATACTGCACTCTGTTTCACAGCATTTTCGTCCTCACTTGCCCTTACGTTGATAGGAGGACTGCTTCTAAAATCCTACACCTCCTGGGTGGCTTCAAATAGTCCTGCTTGTGCCTATTTGAAAACAAAACAAAACAAAATAAAAACAAAACCAAAAAAACCCAGAGCAATTTCGTCCTTCAAGCCAAATTAGCAACAGTCAGACAATCCTAGACATAGTGAACCGTTAAACTCTTGTGATATAATGTAAAACATTCTAGAAAGAAACATCCATTTAACTATTCCACTGGGGAGCTGAGGCTCCAGGTTTAGGCAGATTAGTTTCTAGTTCAGGTCAAATACAAAATAGTTGATTTTAAAGTACATTGCTCTTATCACTAGCTTTTTTATTCGAGAATATTCCTAGAATGATCTTCTATGTCTTTTTCTCTCTTCTACAGTTCTCTTACACAACAGAATTACCAATGAAGGACTAAAATTTTATATACTTACTGAAACTAAATTCAAAATAACCAAAGTGTGATAATATACAATGGAATTAAGCAATAATACATAGCATTTACTTTTATGGCTCTTTCAGAGTGTCGCTTTTTGTGAGCAATGCCACTACATTGAAATCACCCTATTGAATGTTCCTTTATGTATCTTGCAGCCAACAAAGTTCCTCAGAAAGCACCTTAACATTTTAGATCTCCTGCGAGTCACTCGGATCTCTAAATCTAACACAGTTCACCCATCACCGATTAAAAGGTAGCCTAATGAACCCTGAGGTAGCTCAACAAATTTTGATACAGCAAAGATTAGCAAAAGTGTCTTCCAACATTTCAGTACAGCTCAGGACTTAGCAAAATCTGGAAATCTGCTACCTGGAATGGAGAATTAAGTGTTTGCTCCAGGCTGAGTGACTGAGAGATTCAGGGATTTGTATATTATTCTCTAGTTTCGCAGTTTTCAAAACAATAAGTACACTTTAAAAAAAAATCATACCACAATCCTGTGTGTGAACACCCACTTCTTTCCCAGCCTCAATCTACTGTGTATTAAAAGGATTATTGTGAAAATATTCTTGTTTCTGAGCTACAAAAGTGAAACCCACAGGTGCTGTGCTGGATTATTTTTATTGCTTTTTTAAAAATCTATTTCACATTTCCAGGAGATTTCACCACACTTAGGCTTTGATTTATTATCCAACTATTTCAACATTATATACTGATCATTATAACATGGGGTTAAGAAGAAACAGTTAACATTCACAATAATGACAGCTTCGGGACAAATTATTCAGGCAAGCCTCATCTTAATTTTTGAATGTTCCGCCTTCATGGGCAATGCACAGCCCTCTGGCAGGTCTGGTGATCGCCTGGCTCATTTAGGGTGAGCTTTGGGAAGGATCATGCCTGAAGGAAAGGCAGAATTCTCCTTTGGTCTTCTGAGCAGGACGAGGCTGCCCATGGTCAGCTCTAGTCAAAGAACGAAGCAGTGGCCTTACTGTGTGCTCAAGTGCTTTCAGTTGTGTTTTGATGACTCAGCCCTACTTCAAGGTCACCTAAGAGCTGGAGGAGCATGGCTAAGCCTTGTTGCTGATCTGGGTACTTTTTCTGTGCTCTGTTTCTATTGTGACTTGTTTCTATCTGGGTAGTTGATGAGCAGCAGGGTACAGTCCAGATGTATTTACAAAATACAACAGAGTATGTGTTTAAGACCAGCAACTAAATCACATAGAAGAACTTGTTAGAGAACCTTTTTTTTTTTTTTAATTCTTAATACTGAGTGGGAAGAAAAAGTCGACATTCAGAAATGATCCATGAGGTTCATTTGGGAGGGAAAACTGTTTTGGTAAAAAAGCTGTGGTCACATTCCAATCCTCAAAATATTTGTATAAACATTGCAATATTTTAATATTACTGAAAGCCTTTTCAAAGTAAAAATAAATAACATGGTGCAATATGCCATTTTGATATTTTTAAAACAATTTGGTTTCTAAAACAAATGCTAATCTATGAAATACTTCTTGAAAGATGTCAACTTCACTGAAACTCTTGTTTCCAGGGCAACCCTGTTTGATTTACACTTTCTGACTAGATTTTCTCTGCAGAACTTTCATGCTATTACCCTCTACTGCACTCTGCAGTCATAGCCTCTTCAGGACCTATTAGTCTCTTACCTTTCCTAAAGTGCTCTCTAGTAAGTCAAAGTAAATGGGTAGAGAGAAATGGCCTTTAATATTTTACTCAGCAAACCTGGTTATAAACAGCCTCCTGTCACGCAGCCTTGGTTCTTGAAGTGCGTTTCATTAATTCTTCAGTATGTCCTGTGATATCCTTTCTGATCATCATAGGATAAAGTTCATTTCCTTCACACTTTTTTTGGAGCTCTTTGAGGTGGTTTTCATTTTTGTTTCCAGATGTACCAACAGTTTTGTGCTTCTAAGCTAAATGTGGTTTAAATTTCCTTTCAATTCAGGAAATGAACAAAATAATCCATGGCTATGCTCATGTAAAGCACATCATTTGTCTCCCAAGTGCTTGCAATAGCGTTAGGAAAAACAACAGAGCTCTGGCTATCCTTCACAATGAAACTTTTTCTCATTTCCAGCCTAAGACCCATTATGGGCCTGGAGTCCACTCTCAAAAGCAACTTCAAAACATCTTATGTGTCATTGTCCCAGTCATGTCAGTTTATTAAGTTAAAAGACAACAGGGATATCTGAGGGAGGTAGAAATTGCTTCAGTGCTTCCTGCCCCTTGCAAACATTTGGTGCTTAAGCACAAAAGGAAATGCGATTTCATCTTAAAGTTTAAAGATGTCCCTGGTACCAAACCATGTCAGCATAGTTCTGGCCTCTCCAGACCACTGGTGGGGGCACCCAGCTCCTGCCAACTCTGCGGCAAGGAAGTGCCAGCAGAAACATCCTTTGGCTGGTCTGGGAGGGAAGGGTCTGGGGAGCTGCAGGATGTGAGAGCCCAGCCGCCCACAGGCCCCCAGCGTGAATCATCCTGCAGCTGCTGCAGCCTCTGTGGCAGCAGACATTTGATGACTTGCTTTCTAACCCAATAACCCAGAAAATACTGTGTAACCTTTGTGAAACCCAGACAGTCCGGATCAGACCTGAACATCAGGCAAATCTTTTTAATATTTTTTTTTTCTTTCACACATGTATATGAGCACCTCATTCATAACTGGTTACTCTTTAGCTGGGTCGGGGGTAACATTAATGTTTCTAAAGCGTGAACAAGCTGGTATCTTAGAGGAATATGTTCAAAGTTAGGTTTAGAGTTATTCACTGCATGAGTCAATAAGCACTGTAGAAAATGCAGATGCTGATATATGCTGTCAAGTAAATTTAATTATTTTTCCTGTCATCCCATACATGCACACATATACTCACTGTTCAGCATAGTTATCTGTCACTGTTTCGGGTTTGTATGCTGGAAAAAGAGGTAGGAGATTCTGGTTTAAACAAAGAAACAAACAATAAATCCTTGGCTTTTGGTTCAGTGGTCTGAAGCCAAAACCACTACAAATGTATTACTCCACATGTTTTAGATTAATATGAGAGTCCACACATAGGGAAAAAGAAAGTCCCTTTAAAGTTACCTGCTTTTTGTAGCATTAAAATCTAAACTATTGTGATGGGCACAGCCAGTGCTGGTAATTTTTATTCTCATAGTTTGTACCATGACTTAGCCCAACCCATTATCCTTGCACTTACAGGTGTCCTGAACAAGTGGACAAACTGTTCTGAACTGCCTCCAGACCTGGCAGGTATCTCTTCCAGCATGCATGAGTTGCACCTGACACACACATTTAGCACATTATTAACATGAGAGTCTGACTCGGGAAACTGGTGAGCACTCCATTGCTTATTGAGAAAGAGCATTGAAACCTTAAAAAGCAACAGATAAAGAGGACAGCAACAAAAACAAAAACAAAAAACCCACTGCAGAATCCAGCATCTGGGGTAGAAGTTGCTGCTGCGTTTTTAAATGCTCTTGTCTTCATGGCTGCCTGGGATGGATGTGGCTAGAGAAGTTCTCCGAAGTAGCTGAGGTCTCCATGATCCAAAACAATTTAAAATATCTCTGTCCCTAGTTTAATTATGGAAAAAGTAAAGAATGGGTAGGAGTTCACAATGTAATCTCTAACAGCCAAAATTACTCTAAAAACAAGCGAAAATTCAAACAGGTGGTATATTCTTGTCATGACTTTAATAGGCATCAGACAAATGGCCAAAATTAAATTTCTTGTAAGAGTAAAATTTTATGATCCAGGAAATAGAGGTAATTAGCTAATAAATTAGCTAAAAAATTTCAAGATTCACATGATATAAAAATTACTACATTGTATTTGGTTAGAAGAGAAAAGCCTTTCACATAAATCACTCTATGGTTTGTCAGCAATACCCTGTTCCTCTAGCCTATCACCTCCTCCTGGTCCTTGTCTTACTTGAACACAAAGTAGAGTGGGCAAGGACTTGTGCTTGTACACTGATCAGATGGCCAGCACGTACTCAGTGCCTGCTCCACATGCAAGACCTACTGAGCATTTGTTAGTGCTTTTCACTACACTTTCTCTGGATGTGAGGTCTCATCCTGCTCCCTGCTTCTGGAGCAAGACATGTAACCAGCTTGTCTTAAAATGAACAGGCATAGTTGATTTAAACCATTATAGCTCTCAAACCTAAGTAATGGATAGACTTTCACAATGCATAGCTATACCTTGCTACAGTATATTTCAGTGCATGTAGCTCTGGACTATAAATGGTAAATTCAGATTATTCCATATTATTAAAATGCCTCACATTCTAATGAGTGACTTAGCCAACCAGGTCAGAGGAAACAAATCTGAGCTTCCCTCTGAAAATTTTCGTTAGAGTTATAATATACAAAGAAACAAGACTATGACTAATTCCTTCTAAACTATCCCAAAATATTTAGTCTTTACAATATTTTAGCTTTGGAACTAATTTTACAATATGTGAAAAAGGAACTGGCATTAAGCATCTAACACATAAAAAAGTCTTTCACATGGTTGCAAGATCTATACATCACTAAAATTAAGTACTGTATTCAAGCTGATAAGGTAAATATAAACTGTAAGATTTGGCTGCTGTTTAAATGAGATATATTTTAAAAAAACACTACTTCCAAAACTTAAAAAACAAACAGGTGGTTTAAAAACATACAGGCTTCCATAGCATATAGATTACAATAAAAGCAATCCTAATCCAACATACTCACAGATACTGGCTTAGTTAACTTTGAGTCTCATAAAATTCCCTTAAAAAAAAATCAGCAAAATGGCCTTGACCTTCAGAAATGTGGGGAATTAGCGATGCAAATCCTATCCAGGTTTCCTTGAAACTGCAGTTGCATTCTGTGGGCTTTATATCAATCAACGGTTTAAGTTTCTTATTTTTAACTTTGCATATTTGATTTCACCATTTAACTAGCCACCCTTTTAAAGAGAGCTCATTAAATGGCCAAATTGATTGACTGATCATTTCAATCTTTTTTGCACATGATAAGTTCTGGGTCAGGTTGTTTTCTTCTAATTAGAGAAGTGGTAGCTATACTAGGCAGACTCTGGATGTTAACATAGGTTAATTGTACTCTGTATCAGCCCTCATTCTCTCAGTGAAGTGGGTAATACTCATTTGCTTCACCTCCAGTCTGCATAAAGACACATCACTTTCCTGTGCAGTTGCAAATATCTTGCATCTTTATCATTTTTGACAGGCTGCTTTCTCCACTGAGAGCATGCCTCAGACCACAGAAAACATCTGTCTGTTGACGAATACTCTGCAACGAGGTATGTGTGTGCTTTGTAATTTCTGGCCTTTGTTGATATTAAGCATTCTGTTCTGTGGAAAATTTCTTTCTCTATATCCTTATTTGTAAAATGAAATCTATTCTCTTGGCCCATAGAAATGAATCTGTGAAAGCCAATAGTTTTCATTTATTTCCACAAGTAATTTCTTCACCTGTCCACCCATACTCCTAAAATAACACACAGGTAGGAAATACATTAATCTGCACTACTTTTTGTCCTATATACCATTCCTTCAGGTAAGAGCAAGCAAATAGCTTGAAAAGTTGACCTGAATTTTTGGTATCCCTGCAAGATATATAGAAGTTGCACATATCTGAAGGTCTAATTCTGTTCGGCACTCCTCTTACTTGTCACAATTGTCGCTACTGGAACAAGTTAACCACAGGACCAAATAGCATCGTTTGTCTGCTGTCACCTGTCACAGACCTAGCCCTTTCCCAAAGGCTATAAGGTGCACAGACTTTCAGGTATCCACATCTGACCAAATGTAGCAATTTTTCCAATGTCCCATAAAACACAAATTATTTGAAACTGCTCTCAAAGATGTTGTGCACTAGAAATTAGCGATTACTCTGCCTACTACTGATGGTGCTCTCAGCAATTCCAGTCTTTAGTATCACATGACTTGCAGGGAGATATGAATTAATTATTTCTTTGCATATCATGCTGCTTTCACATTCCTGGCCCACAGCTGCTTTAAAACAGTACAGGGAAGCAGAAATATAGAGCCCATGTTGAGACTATCCTTTTCCAATAAATACACAGTTTAAGAACCAGAAAGTTGCCCAGTTTTTGTTAGACCATTCTGTGGGTTTGTATGTAGATAAAGACATGTCTGTGCTAACAGTTCCTGATCTTTTTCTGTTCTGTGTTATGCATAAAGGAACGGACTCCATCTAAATGTAAGTATATATAGCCATTTTTTTAACCATGGTTGACTTTTATATGTCATAGCTTGTGGAGAAGCAAATAGAAAGTTTAATTAAAGTAGAGCTTAGTCATTTTGAAGCTGCAACTTTGAAATAAGAAGTAGGGTTGTTATCCACTTGGTTACCTGCTCTCCATGGGAGTGTGTATATATATATATATATGGGAGTTTACTAGCTGTACTTTTGTTCCCTGAGAATAATAGAAAACTGGAGAGAATACAACATAAAAAATCATTTTAAAAATCAAATATAAGTAGTATTCAATTCAAACAAAACCGATTCCCCAATTCATACAAAGATCTAAGTGCACAGAAAATTTAATGAAGGTTAGATTTGCAGTAATAGTCTGTTAGTTTGCTTGAGCCAAAGATATTTGAATAGTTTTAAGGGCCAAATCATCAGCTACTGATTTCAGTGGGATCAAGGTTTGGCCCCTGATGCCTCATTTCGGCATTCTAATGAATTTATTGTTTGACTGCTTTGAAAAGTCTCTTGGCAAAGAGCTGCTGCAAATATAATAGTTCAGTAATGTAGGGCCATTTTTTTCCCTCTATGCTGTACTAGATGTACTTTCAGCTATTGTGGAAGAGAAATATTATTCAGCAAAAGAACTATATTAAAAAGCATTGAGGGAAGCTAATTAAGAGTCAGCTGTAAACGCTGACTGCAAACAAAACTTACTCCTTACTTACTTCATAACTCTGTATCTAAACAAAACGTAATAAAAAGTGAAGCTAATCTACTGTTTTATTTTATCAGAAAAAACTAATTTGAAAATCAGTTACATACTTCTTTAATACTTAATCCATAAATATATGCAGAAAGATGGTGCTAATAAAGTGACTTTGGGATATGGGACTGATTCACTCTGTGCAAGCCCATCAATGGACTAATATTCAAGAGTACGGTATTAAAGTTCACATCTGAATATGAATTATTCCTGGGATGTCAGACAATATTTAAGGCCTAGAAAAGGGTATATATCCATGCCTTTCCTGGCTTGTTTATGTGAGTTCTGTAAGGCCAAAACACTTTTCCCCTGTGAGTGGTTTTCTGGCAGATTTTGGTTTTTTCTATGTGGATAATGTGCTATTTCACTTTCCTAAGTTTTCTCTTGAAGATATAAGGATTTCTGCTCCTGACAAACTGTGTGTTGATATATGTCTCTATTCTATGCTTCTGTGCAGGTCGTTTACCTACATCCCATTTGTACATACATCTTCAGCATGTTTGTTTGGGAATCTGAATTATTTACCTCAACTATTCTGTTCTCTAGACGTGAGATTCCTGCCACAGGTAACTGAAGTCACCCAGTGGTTCAAGGTGAACTTACACTAATAAAAAAATGCCATGGGCTTTCTTAATATCCAGTTTTTTCATGGTTATCTGTAATGTCCCTTCCAACCACCAAAAAAAAAAAAAAAAAAAAAATTCTTACCAAATGAAAACTGCCTGGGAAAAATTAAAGTGCTATGGGTGGCTGGAGAATTGCTGGTTTGGACTACAAAGCCATGCCCTCTAGTCAGCAGAATACTAGATATACCATCAAGTATCATCTTGCCTACATTGTATTCATGAAACGCCCTATTTAGCTGAGATCAGTCATAACCATGATGAGACAGATATGTGCTAAAATACAGTGTACACTGATGACTACTAATCTCAAGCAGCCTCTCTGATATTGCACTGTATAACCACATGTTTAACCAGAGAATTTGAGTTTCACATCAGGATCATCTAGAGCAGCAATGTGTGAATTGTTAAACAGTTCAATTTGTGCAAATTAGGGGCTAGTGAGTAATAGACACTCCCTGTCTCACACTGCTAACTCCTTGAAGGAGCGATAGGGTGCCACCATTCCTATGCAAGTTTGTTCCAGCTGTTCTAGGAGAACATCTGTCCTAAATCATCCATGTTTGCTGAGTGAGCAAGCTCAATGAAATGCTTTGTGTGTATGATAGCACTCTGCAATGATATGTAGAAAAAGGGAGAGACTCAGTGGAAGAGCCAAACAAAACCAAAATAGTTACTGTGCTATGCAGTGCATCAGGGATAGCTGCTGGTGCTTTCCTCATTTACTTATACCATGAAGAAATTAGGCCATGGTGGACAGATCTTGAAACATAAGGGAAGGAGCCACAGAACTGACATTAATGTGGTTTCAGGATTTCAATATCCCATGTCTCTGCAACAGCTCCATTGCAGCAGCTGCGCTATTCTCACTATCCTTTTCTAAGAGCTGGGTTTTATCTGCCCAAATCCTCCCCTCAATCATTTGAAATCTAGCTAACTTGTTGAGACACTGATGAAATACATTTCAGGCAGGCTAACAATGCCACCACTTACATCTGGAATAGTGGTCTTATTTTAACTTATGCTTTGGTAATAGTAGCATTGTTGCTGGCAGCACCAGCACAGTTAGCAACAAAATTCCTGCTCGCTCTGCAGCTTTTCTGCAGAGCACTCAGCTGCAGTGGGTGGCATAGCATAGACATAGATATTTTGTGTATTTCAAGTATATAGACAAGTAAGTATGTTCTCGACACACAGCATTGTCACCATTATAATCAAATAGGGGACTTCAGTCACAGAAGAAGAGCTCTTTTTTACTACATCTTGAATGACAGCACTGAGAGAATAAAGACTTAAAGTTATATAGTCAACCTTTGCTGTCTATAAGTAGGAGTATACTGCAAAAAAGTAGTGGGTTGCTCTTGGAAGTAAATATTCCACAGCCCCAGAACTACAAAAGCAGGCCTGTCAGCAGTTAGACCATATATAGTTACTCACTCTGTTTTCTGCTCTTAGTCTTCTTCTGTACCTCTGTCTATCACTGAAATGGTCTTCGAGAATTTGTGAGAGCTTACAGCTTTTAGATAAGGAAATATATATCAAGAAAGAAAACGTTGTGACTTTTGACTCCTGAGAGAGTGTGCTTCTACTACTAAATCACAGCATATGAACCACCTGCAAACATAGACCTTTGGGGAGGGTGAGGGAAGGAAAGAAAAAGCACATGATCTTAGGCAGAAGGAGTTAGAATTATCAGAGTGTGACTTGCTATAAGATGCTATGTTGAGCTTTTCAAGGAACGTTTGTGCAATGGATCAGCAATGTACTGCAGAATCCACTGGGTGGAAATGAGAGAGAAGGCATTCTAGTAAGCATACACCTCAATGATGCTTACAGAGACTCCCTGAACATTTGTGGAAGGTTCCCCCATAATTTTTAATACAGACAAAATTACTAAGAAAAATATCATGGGAAGAAAAGAAGCAGCATGCAGAAGTCTCCTGATTAACTGTAATCCTGAGGTAAATTACACATGTTTATGCAGGAGGTCAGTCACTTCTGTAGCAGAGAGAAGCTAAATAGCTGGATAGTCAAGCATAACAATTGTACCCTGAACACTTGGCAATAGATGGAATTCACCATTTGATAAAACTGTTTACATTAATTCACCAGTAGGAATGGCCAATAGTTAAGTGAGGTTATATCTCACAGGAGTATAATCCATGGAAATGTATGTAGCATCCTATGAATACTAAACAAATTCATTATGATCATCAGTATTTCCAACAAATCTGTAATGATGGAACCTTTAAATTAAATTGTCTCTCTTGATTTTTCAGTATAATCAAGTTCATCAGCCTATTCCTTTTTTTTCTTATTTAAGGCATCAAATCCATGAGCTCGTCAACATATTAAAGCACATTTGAGCAGCTCAGCCCAAGAACAAAACAGAGGGAAGGAGACAAAGGAGTCATTCTTCACATCATGGAGCACTAAATTCTTTATTGTAAAAAGCACAGTGAAAAAAAGACACGGATTAAGAAATACAGAACAAAATACCCATGCTAGAGAAACTGCAAGGGCTTGATTTCCTAATCTCTGTTCTACAAAGGTATTGTAATGCATAAGAGGGATAAGATACCCCCTGACATTTGGATCAGTCAGAAGGATTTCTGAAAGACAATTATTATGAAGTTTAAGCCAGTTTACCCCTAATAAGACAAACTCCCAAACCATATGGTGACAGGAAAAACACATTTTTTCTACCTGTTCCTCAAACTCTTACAGGAGCACCTCAGCAATGCCATCAGTAGACTGCTTGCACTTGCACTGGTCAGAGAAGCATTTCCTTAGGCTGACAAGACAGTGTTTTTTTTTTTCTTTGGGTGAACTACCTGCCAGGACATCAAGTATCCAAGTGGGACACAAGTTCTTTCATTTCTTCAGCATTACCGTTGAGTCATCAGAGAAACAGCAGATGATCATTTTAACTACTGTCCTAATATTGTAGGAAACCTTGGCTTCCTTCATCTGTTAGTGACAGTCTCTTAGTGACATCATCTTCTGAATAGTGCAGCTCTCCAGATGCATTATTTGGTCTTATAGTGCTAAAAGTCTATATACAGTCAACAAAAGACAAAGGCTATTGATTCTGCATGTCTAACAGTTCCAAGTTGGTACCTTCATATTTTGGTGTTGCTCCCAGTAGGCTAGTAGAACAGGTCACTGTGACCACTATTGCTTTTATCTGGTACAGGGAATACCTCAAGCTTTAGTGTCTTATGTCTTTTTTAAACAGTACATCCAGCTAGAACACCTATTTTCTAGTCAAAAGTTCTTCTGTACCTAGTAGAATTGTTGAAAAAGAGCCTTTAGTGGCAGCAAATGGCAGTTTATCACTTTAATTGTTTCAGTAGAATCATGGAATCATAGAATTGCTACGGTTGGAAGAGACCTCAAAGATCATGAGGTCCAACCATATACCCAACGCCATCATGC
>NW_009594387.1:7932-58970 GCF_000690535.1 Cariama cristata | reverse complement strand
CGGACACGACACGCCAAACCCCTGCCGGGAACAAAGCAGCTGAGCGAGGACGAATGCGCAGAGAAGCAGTAAACGTAGGGACAGAACTGAATGTAAAGGTGAGATGGGAAGGGTGCTCTCAAGGAGGAAAACAATGAAGAATGGAGACAATGCGAGGTGGGCGTGAAGAGAGGAAGGAAAACCCCAAAATACGTACTAGAAAGCAAACTGGAGAACAGGAAGAATACAGAAAAGAGAAAGGAAAGGCTGGAAAATAGACCTGGAGGATGAAAGTAAAAAGTCTGGTAAAGAGACGGTGGCATTCTCCTCAGCCCCCGAGCCAGAAGAGAGTTGCAGTTCTTGATGATGGGCATGGAGGAAGCACAGGGACCCAGAACGTACTACTGCTTTTTAGTATCATAAAGCAATGTATATGTGGTTCTCGTGGTTCTTGTTCTCAATGCACTTTCTGTGTTGTCATTTGGATGAATTATCCCTATCTCTGCATACTGATATTAATCTATGATTAACAGAGGAGAAAAAAATATTGCAAAATGGTTTTCAAAATGTTGCTCTTGGAGAGCGGTGGTGTTTCCCACATAAATGTTTCCGCCAGGGTGCAAGAATTGCGCCAGAGCTTGTGTAGCATTTATTCCTGTTTCTCATGCTGTTGTTCCTGAATTCATTTGACACTTTAATAATACCTTGTACTAAGATGATCAGGTAAATGTCAGCTCCAGAGTGTGGTATTTCCTACTTCTAACTCCAAAAGTAAATCATAATCCAGCATCATGAAGTGTGTGGGGCTGTCACTATGTTTTAGGGGATGGAGGGAAGGGGAAAGGAGGTTGTCAGTTCTCGCAACGGGTGCAGCATGTTCACAAATCCAGCTTGTTCAGGATTTTTCTAGATTACTAGTTGAATGTTGAAAGCAAATGCCTTTTTCTCCCCTTCTTCCAGAAGCATCTCCCTAAAGCCTTTGCAAAATGTCAGCGTGTTACATAAAATCTGCAGCTTTCTAATGGTGCTTTTGGGCTTACTGTGACCTTTTGAAATCGTTACAACCCCCACCGCCTGAAGCCCCGCAAGCTTCCTTACTTCATTGCACATGGGAATAGGGAAGTAGGAATCCAATTTATTGTTATCCAGGTGGCATTTCCTGTTACTTAGCTTTCTAGTTTTGTCTGTAGTAATCAGTATGCAGAAAGCTGGAAAGATGCCTGTAATTCCAAAATGAACTCTCTGTAGCTCTCTCCCTCCCACTTGCACTCTCCTTTTAGTACCGCCCCTTCCATGCACCCTTTAGCCAGCAGCAAGACAGCTGTGTTTGATCATAAACCACTTAAACTCCAGGCTTACTGGCAGGGGAAACTTTAGCGTGAAGTACAGCATTGGTTTGTCTCGGCGAGGGAAGCTTTCTTCTCTTTTCCCTTCTCCCTCCCTGAACGCTGAAGACTGTAGCAGCACTGTCCTTTTAATTTCTCTGTGAACTTGTGTGAAGCTCATCAAATTTTTCTGAGTTCGTTAAGCGGCATTGGGGGATGCCCTTAGACAGAGTTGTGGAAAAGCACAGCATAAAACAGACAGCAGAGATGAAGCACGCCTTGCAGATGGACTAAGACACAGCCCTGGGATCCTGGCAAGCAGTTCTTTCCCTGCATTCTCTGAGCACTTAACAGTATTAACAAGTCTCTCACAGCAATGGATTGTCTGTGAGCTCAAAACCAGTTTGGCTCTTTTAGAACATCTTGCATCATTTCTTGAAACTATCAATGTGGAGTAAAAATGGCTGTCTAGAGCAAAATGTGCAAGACGGAAAAATTTTGGAGAATAAAGTATTGAATCAGTTGAACAAAGTGTCGAAGCATTAAAATCTGCAGAAATCATCAAGCCCTGAGAAGTCTAATCATGAATTCTGGAGTTGCTATGAAATATGGAAATGACTCCCCTGCAGAGCTCAGTGAGGTAAGCAGTTTCAGTGCCCTTCTTTATGCTTTAAAAAGAAACACTCCCCTTTTGGGCTTTCAGTCTGCAAGCAATGCAATTAAAAATTAATAGAATGTGTATCTTGCTGTAACTTGCGGTGCCAGTCAGGAAATGACCTGAACTTTTTTGCTGCTTTACTCTGAATAAGTGCTGAAAAGCAAATGGTTGTAAGCATGTAGAGACATTTTTCCTGTTATCCTGCAGCAGAGATTGCCTTGCCTCCCAAGTGCTGTGTTTATACCCAACACTCATTTTTGCAGTAGGTGAAACATGGAGATCTCAGTTGAGATTAAGCAGATGGTGACTAATTTAGGAGGGAAGCGCGGTGAGTGGAAGATAACAAATATTTTTCGGTAAGACAACGACGTTGGCAGAAGTTGTGTTCGCTTGTATTTAGCCAAGCTGATGTTTCTTTAGGTTAGATGAATTAGGTTACTTTTCCTTCCTTGCCTAAAAGAAAACAAGCCATGGGAAACTTTCTGCTTTTCCATTGGAAACTGCAGTAAGCTGTTATTTCTTACGGTTGTGGATATGTCTGGTTTTTGTAGAACATGATTGTGTGTATGTTTTTAATAAATTTGAAATTAAAGCCGTATCAGATGTCATGCAAATGCTTAATAAATATTTCAGAAGTGGCATATTTTTTCAGTTACTGAAATACCTTAGTTATGCCCTCCTTATGGGCTTTGCTGCTAATTTAGTTATGCTATGAAATCCCAAGCATTTGATTAAGGTCATTTTGTAGAAAATTGAATCTGCAGTCTGTATTGTCCCAGTTTAACTGAATGCTTCTCTTGCCCATTTCTTTGATACATCTTTTACAGTAACATATCCTTTGTTTATATGTTTGATGTTTTTAGGAATATTAGGTGGGATATGCTTGGCAGAATGAGAGAGTTTACAATTTCTGGAGTTAATTGTACAGAGAAAGGAGACACTGAGATATAGAATGGAAAATAAATCAGTAGGCTAGTGAGGGGGACAACAGTGTAAGGAGAAGCAGAGTAAATGTGTGAGACATAAGCAAGTGCAGTATCCTGCCATGCAAGAGGAACAGTAGGTTTGTGACTGGGCAGTTCTTGTGAGTGAAATTTCATATGTGTTCCTCCTTTAAGTACCAAAGAGTTCAATTTCATTAGCTCTGTAATACTTTTTTAAATGATTTTTTAGGAATTGTGTATTGGCAATGCAGCATAAAACAAGCTCATAAACTCAGCATAAAAACCCGAGTTACTTTTGGTAGGAGTCTGCCATGGTGTTTCTGGCTATGGTTGTACTGATGGCCTGCTGATCACTGCTTTCTATCCCCGTAACATTTAATTTTGAAGACTGTGGAGGATCACGTAAAACATGGAGTGTCGCAAAGACTTGATACTTGGGTCGTTATTTGGAGCAGGTAGTATTTACTGGTAGCACTGCTACCTTGAAATATTACCTATTCAAGTTTACTTCACACATCCACAAAGTAAGACTTTTGTTGTAAGAAATTTTTCTTCTGATGTTTTAACATGGGAAATGTTGAAAGAAGTCTGTGACTGTGCACTGTGCAAGATTTTTATTGGGGTTTTTTTGTTTGTTTTGTTCCAACAAGCTTACTTTAATACTTAATTGACATTTGTACTCTGGTGCTGCAAGTGAGTTAGAAATAGGCCCTTTTCTGACTGCAGACATACCAGGGAACATCTTGCACTCCTAACTTTCCCCAGCTGCTAATCATTATTTCTTTGCTGCTAGTCTTCGTCTTTGTGGTTTGAGCTGCTTGTGTGATGCTCTAATGAGTCACTCAAAGAGCTGGGTCAGCTGCGGCGCTGGTTTTGAATAAAACTGTGTGTTTTGAATGAAACATGAAGGTCTTGCAGAAGCATTGTATTCCACCTCCCCTAGGGAAGAAGATGCATAAGTACTCTGAGATGCAGTTAGTTGCTCACCTCTAACCGTTAATTACTCAACCAAGTCCCTGTAATTTGTATGCTTATATTAGGCCTTTTCCTGTTGGTGACTGGTACTGTTTTGCTTGCTGTAATTGAAGATAGAAACCTCTGGATAAAGGCTGTACCTACAATGTATTTATCTATGTTTCTCACCTCTTCATTATGCTCTCCCACTTTTCCTTCCTCTCTGGCTATATCTTCTCTGTGCTGTGTTTACTTTTCATCAATGGAAGACAATAGTATTGTGTTCATTTAAACAATGGAAAAATTTCAAACTGGCTGCAATGGGAATTTGATTAAATGACTGCTGTCTTAGTGTGTTTTCGTGTGCACCTCTAGCTCTACAGTTAGCTCAAATTTTCACATTACCATGGGCTGCTACCAGTGAATATGTCTGAAAGGCAAATATGATAACAGACCAAGAAAGACTATGATTCACGTGATGCACAGTGGGTTTTGGTGTAGGTGCCTTGATCTCTTTATCTCAGTACATGGAGCTCTAGGCATGAAACTACTGTTACTAAAATAAACCGGAAAACTACAAAGCCCTGAAGATATAGTAAATGCATTCTTGAATGGATGCATTAGATAAAATAGAAAACGAAATTATTGCAACTTATTCCGTTTGTATTGAAACTTTCTACTTGAGATTTACATCTGTCTTTGAGAAATGGGCAAAAATTAAGGCTTTTTTTTTCAAGACACAATGTGATTTTTGAAACCTGTGTGTGGTTGACGTTTGCCATTCCTAAACTGTTGTCCAGGTAAACAGAGGTCTTGATAGTCCGTATTTACTCCTCTCGCACTCGTCCAAAGGTCATGCAGAAAGCAGAAAAAAACTCCTGATTTCTGTTGTAAGTTAGTCAGACTTCTACAAAACTCATGCTCTGTGATTCCCTAGCTCCAGAGTTCAAGCTGTTGTTTATTGATGCATGTATAAGTACATGTTACCTCGTTTACTCTGCTTTTCTCTCCCTTCAACCTTCTCTATCTTGTATCCAAAGAAAGATTAACCAATGTCCTCTTTGCATGGTAAATTCCATGTGTTTTTGCTGTTGCACAGAGAGGTAGAAGAAGCATTATTCTTCCATAGCAAGGTTGGTTTGATGATGGTGTTAGGTTTGGGCTTTTTTTAATATGTGATACATTAAGAGATACAAATCTAAAAAGACTAGAATTTGCAGATGACTGTTGCTGTACTCCATGAGAATGTAAAACAGCCATTGGTACCTTTGTAAATAAGTAACAGTGTCCACAGAAGCTCAGTTCTACTACTATGAAATGGGCCTTCACCTGTCAATATTATGGATTAACATGATTCGCAGAGTTTGCTTTTTAAGACTTGATCAAGGAAGGATGTGATTTGTATGCAATACATGACTCCCAAATTAGGTAAATGCTCTTTGGATCCCGTCAATTTTTCAGTCATACGACACCATAAACCTTTAATGTAATCACAAGGCATATTTTTAAAGCCAACATCATGAATGTTACTGAAAATATGTACAAGTAGACAGTTTGGTGCACAGAAACTGCAATTACATCCTGTTTTTTACATAGTTAAAAATGAAATTTTATGTCAGAATTTATGTGCTTTGTACATATGCATTCAGTTTTTCTCAAAGAGAAAGAGGTGTTTATCTAGAAGGATCTATATTTTCTTCTTTTTCTTCCCAATTCAAAGACATTGCCTGGCTTTAAGACCCAGCGTTCTGGGAAGGTATCACTACGTACTAGCTTTGTTCTCATATGCTCCGCTGGCCATCCGCGGTTGAGATGGTGTGCTGAGGTAGGGAGATCTGTGGTCTGACGTAGTACACCTATTGGGCTAAATGTGGTCAGCAGTTATGCCCATGCCTAATTCTGGGACAGTTTAAATTACCAGTGTAGGAACATGAAGGAAATACAAGTACTGAGCTTAATGATATTTTTCTTAGTTTTATACTTAAGGGCTAAATTATATCCTTGGATTAAGAGCCAAATTATGTTCTCGGATATAATTTTCATTAAAGCAAACCTTGTGAATTTGCTGATGGTAAGACTGTGCCCAAGAGATTTTGTTGCAGGATAAGGGCTGGTATTACAGTGTTGCAATACATTCAGCACTTTAGATCCAGATGATTTGTGTAATGTGATTGTTTATTGTGTTCTTTTAGCACTTGCTGTATAAGTCGATAGTATATAACTTCTAAAAAGGATATAATCTTTTCTGCACAGCAAAATTAGAAGATACAACACTGCTTTATGTGCATATTTTATACCTTCTGTTTCTTTGTGCTTGGAAGTCAAGTGTTTAGGATGTGAATGTTGTGGCTTGCAGCATTAGATACAGATGCATATTCTTTAACCCTTTACATTGACTGGAATAAACAGATGGGCTATTTGTCTTGAAAAAATGAGTAATTTGTTTGTTTGTTTATTCTAACAAGGGGGTATTTAAAGTTTTGGGGAGGGGAAGGGAAGACAGGATTCAAAGTTTGTATTTGTGTAGAAGCAGAATAGTGAGTTCGTAAGAATGGTTTCACCAAAATCTTACTTGTAATGCCAGAAGTGAAGAAGTAAAGAGAGCGCCAAGTTTGAAAGGTTTAAATTGTGACTTTTTTTATAATTTTACAGTAGGACAACATCGCACTTTCTTTTAAGATTTGTATTCTACTGCTGCTATACTTAGAAATTACACTTCAAGAAAAAAATTATGTAAAGAAGAATGACAGGAAGAAAAGGGGCTGCATGGCTTGAAGTTGTGTACCAAGAGGCCACTGAGTAAGTCTGAGGGGAGCTGCGGGGTGCGGTGGGTAACCAGCAGGAGAGCAGGATATTGGGTCAATCCTCACTGGCAAGGGAAAGGTTCAACAGTGGCAATCCCCGCCCTGAGGTGCTTTCCCATGTATCTCTGCTCTTTAAGAACACGCGTCAACTTGTGCTCGCACTGCATGTACATGTGAGGAAATAGCACTGATGGAATGGGGAACAGATTTTATATGCATTCAAGGCCAGGATTAAATCTCAAACACTTGTTTTATCTTCCTCGTTTGGTAGTCTTATTAAGACAGTCGGCAAGTAATGTCACCTGAATATTGCATTTGCTTCCTGAATGGTCTCTGGCCGTGCAACAAGCATTCCAGTGTACTTCCAGTACTTCCTGTGAGCAGGTAAACATCATTTCCTACTGCAATTCTGTCTCTGCTACCGGACATGGCCTTGGCCGTCAGTGTCAAAGGTGTATGCAACTTGTAATGTAGAAGAGTGTACTGCATCTTGCCACCAGAGAAGGTATATGGTCAGAAGATGTTTTGGCAAGTGTGATAAATTCTTATTGTTAAACCTTTAAAATATTGCAGCCTTGCAATAGAACAGAGTGGAATGTGATTATCAAATGCTAAATGTGGCATATTTTTTAATTATTTGAACCTTGAAATAGTTGTGTAACTGATTTCTTTGGTAACACTAGGCAAATCAAAAAGGTGAACAGTGTTTCTAAACTGCTAAAGTTGTAGAAAAGTGAGCACAGCAGCCCAATATGTTTAGATCAAAGTATCTTAAGGAGAAACTTTCTTAAATGAATTCTAGTGGAGATCTGGATAACATTTTCATCTGCTGGTAGCAATAATAGTCTTACAAGACTGTTCTCAGATTTATTGCTTCAGAGATGCTGACGTAAAGTTTGTAAATCTTTGGATAAACTCTCTCCTCTTCCCTCGTTCAAACGGGCTTTGTGAAGTACCAGTCAACCTTGCAAATCTGACATTTCCCATACTCTTGTCTTGAGGAGTGTTGAGACAGTAAATGTGAAATACAGTTACAGAATTGAAAGAATTACTGTGTGTCTCAGTTACACTGATGTATCTATCCTAATTTAAAGAAAATATTTCAATGGGAAACTTTAATGGACATGCTGCTGGATAGGGACCATCAAGTCTGAATGCAACTTTTAGATTGCCTGCACTTCTGCTCTATTTCATAGATCTACTACAGATTATTTATCTCTTTGAAAAATCTAATTTATTTTTATGGCTTATTTTGACATCTTATGTTAAATTATATAGGTGAAAGCATCCTTTGAAAGGGGAAGGTCAGCTTTTCTGAAGTCACTTGGACATCTACAGTTTTTTAATAGACAGGCTTACTGGTATGTTATCAGTGAGCTGTACTGCAGATTTTAGGAACATGGGTTAGAACATAAACATGAATCCATAGTTGAGCTGAGCGGGCTCTGGCATGATCAACGTGTGTAATTATGCGACTGATGCATGGTATTTCCAGTGTAAAAGACACAGTGACTTCAAAGAAATCTTTTTTTTCTGGATTTGTGTGAGCTGCTTATCAGGCACAGAGTGTGTTCCAGGCTTGGACGTTATTAAATTGGAGCACTATAAAAAGATTAGTCAAAATGCCCAGACACTGTCAGCAGAGATAATGCTCTTCTGCAGCCTCCTAATGAAAAAAAGGCAAAGATTATGTAACTTATCTGCCTGATATTTTAATATTCTTTGCCCCCTGAAAAATCATGTTTGAAAAATGCCTTGTGGGCTGACAAATCAGTTAGGACAAATGTATGCTGTGGAAGTGACATTAACAATGTATTGGATCCTCTAAATGCTTTTACAGACTTGATATTTTTATTCTTAGAAAAAAAAAGCCAGAGTTCATTCCAGGGAGATTTTTGGAGATAAAGATCATCATCCTCTCCCTCCTTCCCTTCCAACCTGTTTTGGAAAGTAAAATGTATTTTTGTCCTTGATCAGGCTTGGACATACCAGGACGTGGCTCTGTGTGGGAACAATTGGAAGATTCTCATTTCAGAAGGTATTTTTATGTGTGCCCCTGCAATTTATGGATTTGTACTCTGTAAAGGAACACATAATCAAAGGCTTCTGAAAGAAGAATCCATAGATTGCAGAGTTAATGTTTGCAAGGGCAGAAGTGTCTATGCTCTATACACATGTGAAGAAGGGACACGGAGGAAGGCTTTGTAATGGAATTGGACAGCTATGGTGGGGTGTAATGAGGTATTTTTGTTCTGGAGCTCTGAGTAAGTTTGATATACGATTGAAAAGGAAATACGGTCTTGTTGCTTCTACTTTTTTTCCCTCATGTTTAAGTTTTATTGTCTTTATGACATTGTATAGTATTTCTAGGTGCAGGTTTTACTTGTGCTGGGAATCTCTGCTTCCTAAATAGCACGGAAAAGTGTGTTTGAGCTTTTCTGTTGCATGTAGTAATAGTATACCAACATACTCTGAAGAGAAATGTGATGATCTCTGAATTCAAAGATTCTCTGCGATGGAAGGATGGAGGTTTGTTATGGGGATCTAGTGCTGGTATAGATAGTGTTTTGACACTGGTGGCAGGCTGCATTAGTCAATCCCATGTCAGGATTTGCCACATAAATGAACCTTCTGCAGGAATGATTTATATTTTCTGAAGATTTAGATTTCTAATATCTCTAATGAATAGAAATATTCATTAAGACTCTGGAAATGACTTACATATTCCAACGCTGCTGTTGTAATTATACCTGAAAATTTGTCATTGAAATTAAAATATTAATTGACAGAAATTAATCAGTTTCTAAATCATACTGCAAGAAATACAGAAAGAAGTATTTTTTCAGTATACTTAAATATACCCCACCTATGTATAAATTTTGTCCTAGATCATAAATTTGACTAGAGAGTATTGTCTTTTTTTTTTTTGCAAGTGAAAGCTTCTGAAAGCATGTAGTTGGTATCTAAAATTCTAGAGAAAAAATGTAAATTGAGGGTTTTTTTTCCCCTCAGTTTTTCAATATTGCTATTTTTTTCAGGTAAGACATTAAACCAGGATCTTGGTTGAAGAGAGGCCTTGGTGGTAGAATAGAGATGGCACCAGAGCTATTTGGGACTTGGACTGCATCTCCTTGTGTTCACTCTGAGTAAATCCCCCTGCATGTCTCTGTGCATGGCTTTTCTTAGTCATGCCTGCCTTGACTGTAAACTCTCCTAAACTAAGGGTTGTTTCTTATTGTTAGTATGGTGAAGCTGTAGTGGGACTGCTGGTTCTTATCTGAATGTGCATAATTAATAATGATTTGAGTCACTTAAAGATCCCAAAATACTTACAATGAAAAGTCAGATCTCAGCGAAGAGTTGTGGTAAAATTCAGAACCTGGCGTTACAGGTAAGTTATGTGAGCTGGAAGCAATTATGGTAACAGGTAACAGTTTCCACAGTGGCATTAAGTCATCCACAGTCCACTTCTCTATTTCATGGTCTGAAATTCAGTTTGGAGTGCTGCTTTATACTGTTGAACTGCTGCCTTGATATGCACATTGAAAAAGCTGTTTTGCTCGGTGCAAGTCTGTATTATATAAAATATACATACATACGTATGGAAATACTTAGCTTTAGGAGGTGAACTTGGAATTGAAGCTGAAAAGCTTGTGGTGTTTAAATTTGTGTTTTTAAACATGACTTAACTTTGTTCAGATGTTTCTTTCAGCAATATCCAGATAACTCTGTTTTAAAATCAAATATTTCTAAATGGAGATAAAAATATGGTCAGTGTGCGATGATTGAAGAATTACTGGCTTTTTACTTTGAGTGTGTCATTGCTTGTTTGTGCTTGTGTTGTTCCACTATTTTCATCTAAATGAGAAGGTGTTGTAAAGAACACTAAATTATTAGTTGCTGCTAGTGTAATAATAAACACAATTTTTCTTATTAAAGTGAAGAACCTAGAACAAAATAATGTGGAAATAGTTTACCCCTGTTAAAACACTAGGTTTGTATTTGTGTGTTACATATGTATAGTCATTAACGAGATTACAAAATTCTGGTTGGCCTTGCCTTTATAATAAACGTTTTTTAAAATTTGTATGGTAATGCAATGACAGAGTTAATATTTTTAGGTGGAACTGATACTAATGTCTATTAATGTTGTTTCCTAATGTAAACTCCTGGTGCATTCTGCCTTTGCAAGACTCTGACCATTGAAATTGCAGTCTTTCGTAAGCTGAATTTCTTGGGAAAATTATCAGATGAAATGTTACGTTCGTTTGCACAAATGAAGCTAGTGAAACAGACAAAGCTTCCTCATGTTAAAACTACAAGAACATCTGATGATTCTTTCTGCTGCCATGCAGGTTTGCAATAGAATTGGAATTTGCCAGGGTATTAGCATTTATGTGATTTTTTTTTTTTCTTTTAACTGATCTTGTGAAAGTATTCAGAGAAGGAGGCAAAAATGTTCACAAGTGCTCAGTACAAGATTTAGCTGATCATTAAAGCTAAAGCTTCTACAGTGAAAATGTCACTAAATTTACTTTATCTCAGAGGTTAGTGGAAGTCTTCCACAGTTGTTGCCTGCGTTTTTCGGTTAGGCTATGGTCACTGTGACAAGGTGTGAAGATGTCGGCTCTTTTCTGGCTCCAGACAACTCATGCTCTTACCCATCCTGTCCAGCCTTGTCAGTTTCTGAAGGTCATGGTTTCTGATTGAAAGTTGTAAAGGACAAGAGCTGGACTTAATCAGGCATAGGCACAAGGGAGGGCAGACTCTGGCTAACAGGTACAAAGGAAGCTGGAAGAAGAAACCAGGACTTGAAGTAAGGAGGTGACACAGAAGGATAGGTTAGCGATCACTGGCAGTTCTCCTTGGGCAGGAAGCTGGGTATGTTAATGAGGATGGGGACCCTTGAGTTTGGGGGCGGCTGGGAAGGATGTGGCTGAAACCTGGCTGTGGGCCATGGAAGCCCAGAAAAGAGAGACTAGACCTGAATATACGTGGGTGTAGGAAATATATGCAAGCTCCCCATCTATGCAGAGGAAAAACATCGTGCAGTGGTGGTATCCATTTTAATACATTAGTGCATAGGCTTTGAATTATGTTTGTATTAACATTGTAAATCCAGCACTTTTAAGTTTCAGCTGTTGGGTTTCAAACCATGATAATACTTTTTAAAAAAAACCTGATTGTTTGTAGTATTATTGATTGCATGCTACATTTTGTAAATTACCATCACTAACCTTTGCAGAATTTTGGAAATGCTTCAGCAGGTGGTTTCTGGATTTTATTGCAGATTACCAGGATATCACTAGAATGTAATACATCACAAAGTAGAAATTTGCAGCAGGCTTATGGAAAATGGCCATCTGCTGATAACTGAAATGAGATACTGTTTTGAAAATAAGCCATTTTTACTTTTTAAAATGTAAGGATATTTCAGTGTTTGCTAGAATCATAACAGCACCTCTGGCTTCTGATCTGTCACAGCAACTTTTTGAAATGTTTCCGAGAGACTAAATCATTTAGTTGCAGTGATGGAATTGTAATTGTCAACAGAGAACTACGATACATGGTTGTGATGACAGAAAAATATAAGATCATTACTATGCTATGTGATAAGTCCAAAATTATTTCATTGATGACTGGGTGCCCTTCTGAGCCATGTTTACAGAGTTTTGGACGAAGCTAATGTTCCCACAAAACAGCACAGATACCTATATTGCAAAATCTATCCTTGTATCAAATGCATCATTTACTTACAAAGACGTTATGTTATCTGACCTTCATCTACAAGAGGCTGAGATAACCCTACTCCAAACTGTTCTCATTTGCTATTAAGAGTTATCCTTCAGAGGGCTGAATGCATCTAGTTTGATAATCTTTTGCACTTTGCATCCTATCTAAATTGCACAGGTTGCTTACCCTTAAACTGTTGCTGGGTATTAATTAGCAGAATCTGGCTTGTTGTTAACTGTAGTTGGGGTTGATACTACTGTTCTTAAGTGGCACGTCAGCTGTGTCATCCTTTCTTGGACTGCCTGGGCTAGTGTTCTTGAGGTGGGTTTTGCAGCCACGTGCAGAAACGAAAGAGGTTATTGTCATCTGCAGAAAAGACCAGGTACACACTTAAGAATGGTGTGCTGAGGACTGTCCTTTGCTGTTGCTAAAGCTGCATGAGATAAGTTAATTTTTCTGCCCCTACATCTCTGTTACCCTTTTGCTTACATAGCATAGTACAGCATAATTTTTGCAAGTTACTGATTTACTGACTTAGATGGTTCTTTTTCTTTAAACTGATTTGCAGACGTCCTTGGTTCTTTTTATTTAAACTCATGGCAGTCTACCTGTTAATCAGCTGGTTCTTTCTTTTTATATATGGTAAGCTGAGTCCTGTAGGAGGAAAGGATTCTCTCATGATACTTAGTATACTAGAAGTCAGTGGTCTGCCAGGTATAACTAATATTGGTGGAAGGTCTGTCCCATGCTAAATAAGCATGCAGTTTCTTTCAATGAAATCAGTAAGTAAATTAGATCTTTGAGGGGAAATTTATGTCCACCTGGAGAAATGTATCTCCACCTTCTTTGACAGCTGAAAATATATGATCAAAAAGAGGTTTGCCATTGGATTGCTGAGAAATTAAAATGAGGAATTTATGTGGTCTTTTGAAGTCAATGAAGTAATTCACAATCCAGTTATATTTCCGTTTTTTGGTATTTTCTAGATTATTTTTTTCCCATCGACCTGGGCTATGTCTAAAGCTGCTGAATGGGAAGTGTAAAGAGTTGGTAACCTTAAATTATCTATCTGACTTATCCTGGAATGGTTAAAGGACCAAGTTGCCAAGATTTAGTGCGTATTATTTAGGCCAAAGTGTAATACTCCGTCTTTAGTATAGAAAAGATAAATAGAACAACTGATGTAGTAAGCTTTGTGTTGAATTTGAAATGCCAGTAGTATACAGTACCATTGCAATGGCAGCGATGCTTTGTACTTTATAGTACATTTCATTTGAGGAGCTGAAATAAGCTGTACACCATTATTAATGCAATTCTGTCACTGTAGTGTATGAGAACTTGCATTTCAATTTGTTAATTACATTATGTTACATGCTTTATCAGAAATCTTGTTAGTCAAACTGATAACTCAGTTCCAGTTGCCTGGCTTGGTCTTGCAGAGAGGAATATGTCTTATTGGGGCATGCGCATGACATTACACTTAAAAAAACATTTTACAGAAAAGGTTTTTAGAGGATTTTAATGGTAGGCTGAGTTGGGACAGTTTTACTTTTTAAGAATGACAGTGTTGCAGCTTTTAAGCAGATTTGATAGCACTGCTTGAAGACACGTTGTGATTCAGTAATTTTGAGAGAATAGATTTTTAGACCATCATGTCTCCTATTTATATATTTACAGATAAATTATTTGCAAAACTGTTGGCAGTCCTTTTTCTCCTACCTCATAATAGTTGTATTTAGAGCCTGGAGGCTCAATTAGCAGATGTTTATTGAAATTTTATAGTTTGCTTCTGGGTAGGCTTTTCTGCTTCTCGGTTTTCTGTGCCTGCAGGTTTTCTGTGCTTATTCTCTTCTGTCTTTTAGAGCTTTACTAAATGCCATGTGTGCTCTCAGCTTTCATTAGCCCTTTCTTTCAGCCCTCTTGCAGTTGCTAATTTATTGTTGCTGCCCTTGATCCCTTTGCTTTTTACATGTGCCCATCTCCCTCTTCTCTGTCTGTCTTTTTATTTATGTTACTTCCAAGATTGTGCACGGTCCCCCAGAGTTCTCACTGATAGTCTTCAGTAAAGGAAGAAGGAATCCTGCTTCTTGCAGGGTTGACTGTATGAGGCTGCAACTACTGGGAGAAAGAGGCCGATTCTGTTAGCACAATGGCATGTTTCTGCCCTGTGATTAATTAGCACGATGTTGTACCAAATGAATAGTCACAATTAAACCAGTATAATAGCTAAATACAATGAGCAATAGCGCTAAGGCTAGTGCACAGACATGGGCAGGGTGATCCCGGGTGGTGTTGGTTCAGCCATAATGCAGAGCTGTGCTTTGACTCAAAACCACTCCTGGTTGTGTACCCATAGATTTACAGTTCCTGAGGATTACAGGAACAGCAAAATCCTAACAATAAAAGTGAGATGTCTGGAGAACTTATGGTTAAGTGTTCTGCCTTAGGAGTTGCTTTTTTCCTGCGGAGTACTCTGAAAAGTCAAGCCTCCTTGGCAGATTTTGACATTGTGAGAAGTGGTTTTCCTGGAGAACTCATGAGTGCTGATGGCCAGGTTGAGTTTTGCTGAAATTCCGGTGTGTCAGATTACTATTTTGCAAATAGCTGTTTCTTTAGATTTGATGCTGAATTCCTATTCTGCTGATTGTAAGTGATAACAGAGAGCATGAGGATACCTTTACCTTTCCCCTGTGAGCCCTCCTGCAATCTCCTGAAATACCCTCCTCTTCAATAACTTTTTCCTGCTGTAGCATTTGAGAGCTGTCTGAATGTAGTTAGTTCTGGTCATTCTGAGCTACATTCCCAAAACGAATTTGCAAATGTCATGTGTCTGGCAGTTCCCTAGCCCCAGTGCCACTGCTGTTTTTTCTCCTTGCCTACAGCCAGAGTCTTACGGCAGCTTAAAGGGGAAAACAAAATATTTGAAGCAGAGAAGAAAACATAGCTGAATGTTTTGGTGTTATTCTACCAAATACTCTTGTTTCTTTGTCGGAGAATAAATGGCTTTGAAGTTTAACTTAGTTCTGTTCAATCTGGTGGTCTACTAACTTGTCTTTGGTATTTTAATAGGAATTATGAAAAACTATTGATCTACATAAACTGAGACTTTTGTGACCAGAGTGAATTCATGGATGTTTTAGCATTGCTACACTCATTAGTGGTACTAGCCCAAGTGTTTTGCTTTCAGTACTGCTGCATTTCGTGCATAAAATTTTACATGCAGAAAGATAAAGGCCTTGCAACCTCCTAATTAGCAAATCTAATAAGTGGTACACAATTTATGGTTATGCGCAAAGTATATTGATTATGAAGTCATTGCAATATAATAATGTAATTTGTCAGAATAAATCAAAATTTTCCTCATTTAGTGAAAATTTTTATAAGCCACACAAAAATGTTGCTTCTCATTGGGCTGAAATAAAATGAACACTGAAGTAAAAAGAGAATGCAAGGACAGAGAATACAGTTTTTGGTAGGTCATGTTCCAAGAAATATTTTTTTCAAGCCTGGCAATATGTTCAAATTTTAATTGAAACATCCATTTGTAAATTGGGAAGCATAAAAATGATACCCTTATTTTTGTTCATATTTTTTGGTTACTCTGTTTTTGTCAAAGTGGTTTTTTTTAAAAATAAAATGCAGTCCTAAGACATCTGAAAGCTGCAGTTTCTATAGTACTGCTGAGAGGATTCTGTTTGGTTTTAGTAGATAGACTACTTCTATCTAAGACTGGAAAGCTAATTAATTGATGTTATTGCTTGATCAATAGTTGCTGGCAAAAAATATTGATTGTCTTAGTAGCAGACTAATAAAGATCACATGACTTTATGTTAGTTGACTAGAGGATGATTTACAATCATTTTTCCTTGGAACAATTTTATCTTTCCTCCTTTATTTCTTACTTTGATTTAATTCATTCTGGATTCATGTTGTTACCTATGTTTGAGAGAGAATTTATTTCTTGTATATCAGGACGTTACTCTTAAACCTTTTGTTTTTTAACCAAACAAGGCACTGCCGATACTAGCATTTTTTAAGATCTCTGTCATACTAATATAACCTCCAAAGCAAGTTATCAGAGCCACCAGAACAGTAGGGGTCATGATGTCTTCTGGTTTGCTGATAAATACCATGCACTTACAAAGTGGTCATTGCGATTAGGAACCCTAATAGGCAATGGATTAATTTTATTATTGCAGTGCACATTCAGTTGGGTCCTAGACTGCAGCTCAGCAGCACAGTAAATTTAACTTCAGGAGCCCTGTAGAGTGTAGAGGGGAGAGAAGGGGAGAGGGAGGGGGAGAAAGAGGGAGAGGAAGGAAACAGAAGGAAAAAAATGTACTCATTGTTTGGAGTTGTTCAGAATATTTTGACATGTTCATTTTTTACCAGCATGCTTCATCCCAGATCAGGTAATGCCTGAACTACCTTAATTTTATGCCTGATTATCTGTTGTCTGTGCTCCAGTAGTCAGTATAAAGGGACAAGCTGGTATAAATGCTGGTATTATTCCTTCTGGATTATTTGTTGGAAGTACAGACATGTGACCTTGCCCAATCAGGATGGAATTTGTTCTACTAGGGGCCTGGTGGTGTTGAGATACAATTTTAATTGTTATACCACAGTCTAAGCGGCATCTTTCAGACATCTACAAAGTATAGAGATAAAGGGGTGCATAGAGGTGCTTGAGCCCAGTACTTTGCTTCCAGTGTTGTGCTACTGTAGGGGTAAAGTATGGAAGGAGATGAAAATCAAAGTAGAAGGAGCTCTTCCTACCAATAAGCTGAAAATTTTTTGCTATTTTTTCACAGAAGACTGGAGGATAGAGCTAGATGCAGAAGACAAGCTTCAAAAAGAAATAATAATAGAAGACGGTAAATATTTTTTACATATTGGGACTCACATGTTAACACAGTAAAACATTAAAAAAACCTAACATTTGAGGATATAACTAATCTTGCAAATGGTTGATGTTTACTGAGGTAGGCGTACACATGTTCTTAGTGAGTTTTTGTATGAAAGCTGAAGTTACCAGTATGAAATTAATTCCTATTTTTATTAAAAAACTCAGTGCAGATTTTAGTAAAGCATTGTCCAACTGTTCTGTGGCAGAATGAAAACTGGACTAGCATCATATGATTCTGCTGAAACATTTTTAAAAGTATTGGGAAACATTGTACAGGGTTTTTTTTAACTGCTCCAGAAAATAGATGTTGTTTGTAATTTGGAAAAAAATAAAATAATTAAAAGTGGTCCCATTTTCCACTTCATTAAAGCTTGTGAACCAATTGACAATGGGTGGATTCTGTACATGGAGAAAAAAATACATTTTAAATTGCTTTAGGAAAAGGCAAATCAGTATATTGAAACTGAGCACAAGTAAAAGATGAAGTGCTTTCCTTTTAGGTCTCAAATGACAATGTATATGACCTATTACAAAGCTTTATGCTGGGGTAGCTGTAGGACATGAGCAAAACCACATGGGAATTTAATATCCTCAGGCCTTCTAAAGCTGCAATCCAGTCAACTGTTGTTTGCAGCATATAGCTGTCAAGAATTACAGCAGGATTATTTGGACCTTTTTTAATGTGTAAGGTTCTTGGCATGAATTCCAGTTGAGGTGGAGCAGAAACCATTACAGACAACAGAGATTCCAAATGGCTAATTGTTTTAAAAGGAAGAGCAGTCAATTTGTCTCAGAGCAAGAGGAAACTTGGTGATTCCCTCCCTTCCCATGCTTAATTTAATCAGAAAAGAAATTACTCTTATTTGTGTTTATTCATCTACCTTTACAGGGTGGTTCTGAGCATTAGGCAGTGTTTCTACAGTGTTTTGAAAACGCACAATACTGTGTGTCTCCTATATATTACTTACCCCTTTAAAACATCACTTGTATTGGAAAAAAAGACATCTGTTTTTTATTTAAGTTAGAAGAAGGTCCTCTGTAGGAAAAGTATTTGCTGATAGAAAGAACCAGTCATTGTTTGGATTTATTTTTTTTTTGCTCAATTATTTGTGGAATCGTGTTTTGGGAAATGAGGCTGACACATTCTGCTCTGTAGGTATCTGGATTTCATTTTTTCCTTCTTGCACAATTGATTTGAACCTCCAGAGTCTGGCCATTTGTTTCTCATAAACTGTTGGTCAGTAATATTCTAGCTTTGTCCTCACCTTGTTGTAGTCTAAATGGACTGCTGTACTATCTTTTTTGGCTCTTGGAATACTTTATTTTAGGGCTCTATCAGCCTCTCTAAAATATTTCTTCCCCACCCCACCTCCTGCCTCCAGTTTCGAATATATGAGAAATCCTGATTTCTTGAGTAATGGCGTACACTTTTCCTGTTGCTGTTGTACTGATACATTTTCCTTTATTAACAGTGTGGTATTAAATATGTTTTTTCCCATGTTTTTCTTCACGTTTTCCTATTCCTTTGAGCCCTGCTTTCTCTGGCAGTGTTCCAGAGAAAAAGATGTTGTTTCCCCAAAGGACTACTTGAATTATATATATATATATATAAAATTTAAACCCAGATGATCTCAAGGTCTGTTTCTTTATATCAAAATACTGGTCTTTGTTAGACTGAGCGCGCTAGAGAACATGTCTGAGAGGCACGTCTGAAGTCTTACAGCTATCGTGAAAGTAGATAGTTTAATTTTTTAAAAAAGGCCCTTCTTGCTTTCTGCCAGTTCTAATCCTGATTAGGTTTTGGTCCTTTTTGAAGACTGATCATTTGACCTATTAAATGAATATGCTGTTTTACTGTGGTAGTAATAATAATCTAAAAGCAATTACTTGGGCAGCTGTCCGAAGCATTTTGAAAACCTTATCTGCTATGAATCATGGAGCAGACTTGGCTGTTACTGAAAATCCAGACTGCCCAGTGTTCCAAAGTAATGTTCTGTCTGGCATCTTCTGAACAGGGCATAGCTATCAATGAAGCAAGAGAGATGGCAGTAATTAGACCAAGTCCTTATCTCTGCTCTGATACATAGCTAACAATAAAGGATGTGGGAAATAAATGCACTCATAGTAATGCATACATTTATGCAGCATGTCTTTAAAGCAGGTGGCAGTACAGGAGAGTTTTCACTCTCATAGTAGATTTTAGCAGACTTTAGACTTTTAAAGAATTAGCTCTTTCATAAACTCAGTGTTTCCATGCTTCTCTCTGATTTCAATTATATTGTTTTATAATAGTGTACTTCTGTAGCTTTGGCTGAGGTTCTCAGGATGATAGTCTTTAGGGCACTTGATCTAATATCTTTCCTTGGCACTTGGTTCTCATGAAAAGTTTGTTGTGTTAATGCGTGTTTAATCTCAAATCAATTAAGAATTTATTTTGCATTGAATTTTGTCCAGGTTTTATCTGTGCCTCATGGTTACATTATGCTTTCTTGACTACAGCAAGCTCAGTATCTTGATAAAGCAAAGATTTAAGAGAGCTACTCTCCCTTGATGACTCATCTCCTAAAGAATAACAAAAGGACTTGATATAGAAATAAATTATTCTTTAACAGACAGTGATTGGTCTTGATGAGATGAAAACTGGGGATAAAATAAAACAAGAATGTCAAGCTCATTTCATAAAAACTATCGCTTTCAGGGGTCTGTGCAAGTCATGAAGAATCAGAATTTGCACAAACCATGTGTGTTTTGGTCTCATTGACTGTATCTCAATTGCACTGCCTAATTGTGGCTCTTAATCAACAACGGAGTTTGGGTTTATGGTATATATTCAAAGTAAACTTTTTTCTTTTCATTGCTGGAGCTTTGTCTTGTGTGCTTTGAGTAAGTGCAGTACAATAATAAATGCTTGATTTAGAGGGATACTGTCAACCTGAAATATACTCTTTTTTTTTCTTATTTTTTTTCAGTTGAGAGGAGCCTCAGAGGCTATGCCAGTTCCCTTGCCAGCATTGTGATTTCATGGCCACTCTGCTTTTTGCTTTTTTCCAAGGTGTTCTTGTCTGTTCAGCAGACAATAAGAACATTGACTGGTGTATAATAAGATTTATGAAATACACAAAATGTAAAACACATAGAGTTAACTATTTTCCCCAAGTAATAATTAGTCTTGATAGATCTGGTGTTGTCCCCTCAATATCTTTTTTTTTTAATGTAAGGAATTTCTGAGCCTTCTCAGCATTCAGATTCTTCATTCCTTTGTTATAACATACTACAGTCACTAGTTAGCTGAAACTTCAGTTTCAAATGTACTATGTTAAGGAGCCTACAGACAAGTTCCTGCGCATCTTGCTCCAGTAGTCTGAGAGGCTGCCATTCACCACCTGTCTGCACCACCTCTCTTGGAGGCTGCTGTTCCAACAGATGCCCCTGCTTTAATGATGCTCAGTCTGAAGCCCAGCTCCTTTTATTTCTAAATCCCTCTTAATTAGAAGTATTGCCCTCCTTTCAGCAACCAGTGAAGAATCCAGGTAGGACATCCAGAAGTGTTCAGGCTCACCAATGCTGGGAATGCTTTTTCTGCCATTGATGTCTGAGAAGTTAGTTTCCCGTGATGCCCCATAGATAGTATAATGATTTCTGTTCTTGGTTAAATGCAGCCTGGCTGCTCTGTCAAAAACTCCCAACTGAATCTTAGACTCTTGTTCTTTCTGAAGCGATCCTCAGATTCTGTATCATCCATGCTCTCCCTTCTTATAGCCTGGCAGATAGTTTACAACACATGCCGCTGCTCTCCTTTGCTTTCTTTCCTTCTTTCCAGAACAGTATGCACCCTCCAATATCTGTGTTCAACTCATTGTTTTCCCATAGTGCCTGTTAGCTGTATATTCCCTGGATGCATGAATGTATAGACTCTCCCATTGTTCCCACTGATGTCCTCCAAGTCCGAGCTGTGTTCTGCAGACACATCTCAGCTGCTCTTGCCACCCTGCACAATGCTCTTGCGTTTGAAAAGTGTGGCCATTGACACATAAGTTAGTGGCTGCCTGAGATCAAAGGTGACTTTTGGGTTCTTTGTTTTCAAGAGCAGTATCCTGCCACTGACTGCACTGAAATTGGGAGCAAACTTTCCCTGCAGGATGGAACAAACTTTCAGTTGCATTTTCTGAATATCACTACAGCAGCTGATATTGATGCCATGACAAATTCATTGAGCGAAAGTAATCTTTGGAAATACATCTGATGTGTTACTCAGTACCTGAAAACACTTTAAAAGTATCTTTTAAAAAAATCCCAGAAGCAATCTTTGGATTTTTTCCAAGAAATAAATTCTGAATATTTATATGGGTTTCTGTATCTGTAAGTATATTTGTAAATACTTTCAGGTAAGAAATTAAACAGTACTTTCTTGTATTATTTCATTCTCCTATTGATGATTGGATCTTGCAGTCTTTCTAGTAACAGTGTATTATGTTGGATTGCTTGCTATGAACTTGGGTCTTGAGAAGTGTCCATATCTTTCATCTTCTAAGTACATACTTGATCAGCTGTTTTAACAAAGAATTTCCAGTAGTCAGTGGTATAATGGTGATGTAGTCTGACAGAGATCTGGCAGCTAAATCTTTTCTCCAAGTTCAGAGGAATTATACCATCCATTTCTCTTTGCTGGTCACAGTTTGCATGTTGTTTTGAGGCTCCACAAGCTGTTCCACAGACTTTATAACCACACACAAATAAAATGTTCTATTCTCTGAGATTTTTGAAGTCTTTGTGGGATAAAATGCTATAAATTTATTTTAACGCATTTAGGGTTGTAATAGATAAACATAAAGTGAAATTGTCATATATATGCATCCTATTTATTTCACTAGGAGACTAATCTGAGACTTTAAGGACGTGGTATTGTGCCAACTGTCACCAGCATTTGCTGAAGTTAAAGTTTAGCAAAAAACTTGATATTTTGGTCAATCTACCATTTTCTGCCTATTGTACTGAAATGAGTACATGCAAATACCACTTCAGTGTAAAACCGATCAATGGAATTTGAGCACAGATAAACATGGTTTGTAAGGAAGTCACCGAGGTTCTGGCAGTGTCTTCTGCTGACTGCTCTGAGAATGGCAGCCTTTGGCAGAAGGGACAGCTGGAAAGTGGTAGGTTTGTAGATGGCTTCCACAGCATCTTGTCTGAGTGCTATGAAACCATGTTCACCGCTAACATCTCTTTTTGGTTGTGTTGCTCAGAAGTGTGCAAATGCCATACTGAGGGGACTGCATGCTCTGTTTTTGCACACACTTGCAGGGATAACGTAGTTATTAACCAAGTGAAGTGCTCTCAGGTAAACTTCCCAAGCTGTTACTCTTATTACAAAAGGCTTAATTCTGCTAGGCATACATCCTTTTCTTGGGTCTTGCCTACATCAGTGGCCTATGTTAGTGGGTTTGCTGACTCTCAAAAATGGATGTGGCACTGGTACTATGTACCCAGAATAGTTATTCTTTGTCTCCTTACCAGTTTAACTGCAACTATGTTCAAGTTTTTGTCTGCTCAGTTAAGATAGCTAGGAACATGCTTCCTCTTTGAGGTTGGCTTTCAAAACTCCCGAAGTGTAGACCTGGTGCAGAATTCCCATTTATTTCATCTACCTGATCAAGGAATGCAAAGTTATGTTCTTAACTATACTTTACTTGACAGTGAAGAAAAATACATTCATACTGCAGGAAGAGCCCCCTCAAAGCAGCGTCAATCAGTTTCTGCAACAACTTATTTTTTTCTTTCTTTCTTTTTCTATTCCATGTAAATTGTGCTGGATTATCTGTAAATATTTTCGTGGAGATTGGATATTCTGTGAAAGCTTAGTCTGTGCCAAATGCAGATCTCTTTTGCTCTTTGAAGTTTTATGTTTAGAGTACCTCTCAGCATCTAGACAAGTATGTGAAGGAAGCTTTTTAATATTTTTGAGGAGACTGATTACAAACAGACTGCTGAAGTAGCAAAGGCCTAGGTGCTTTTTACCCCTCTTTTTGTACATGTTGGTGTGCCTACCATCTTAGCATGAGGACAGAAAACTTCCTTTAAATGAAGAGTGAAGCAGACACCTTAGGGAGCGTTATGCAAAATGCCTTACAAACACAAACTGAGTGTGCTTAAAATAAAAGCTGTTAGAGAAACTATGAATTGATACCATAAGTACTGGCATGGCTGCTGTAACTCTTAGCATCCTCAAACTATTGGCTACTTTTTGCACATAACTTTTTGTCACTTGTTTTAGAATTCGCCTCATATCACCTGGCATGTGTTTTTTTATCAAGGTTTCCACAAATCAGAATAGAAGCTTTTCTTGTTCACTTGAATCGTTATTTTTCCAGCCAGACTCTGTTGGTAGCAGAAGAAAGAGCAGTAAAGTATTCCCAGTGCTTTTACTACTTCGTGACACCCTTCGTACCACACTCCGTGCACCATAAGGATCCCTGTGCAATACCAGGCAGAGGGAGTCTGTGAATGAGACTGCACATCAGACCAGATAGTATGAGTCGTGGCATTTGTAGCCTTACTCTGGAGAGTAAAACCCTCTTCAGATCCTTCTCTGCAGAGTTAAGTGTTGGCATAAAGTGTCATGATTTCAAATGTACTTAGTACTTTGATGCAAACAAGCTCTTTTCCAGCTGGAGGTCTTCAAACTCATCTCTGGAGTGTCAACCAGGTGCATTTTTTGCCTGTGTATTAACTTATGACTCTTTTCTTGCACCATTTTACCCTTGCCACCAGAAATGTCTCAGATCTATCTAAATAAACAAAAAGGAAATCCATTATGTAGCTCACATTATTAAATAAAATATAGGTACTAGAACTTGCAAAATTATTGTACAGAAATAATTTCTGAAATATGTACAACTATCTCCTTTAAGTAAGCTGTTTTCTGCATAGCATAACTTTATTATACCAACATTTAATAAGTAATGTTGTTGGGGTGTTTGGTTTTTCTTTTAAGCACAGCAATGGCTTCAGTTATTTACATTCTATCCAATAGAAAATGTTAAGTCTGTAGCCTTTATTTACTCAGTTTTTACAGTCCAGACATTCCCTTCGCGATTATGCAGCTTTTCTGAAAAATAAGTTCTTCTAGACTCCAACGGACTTATTTCAGACTATTCTGATGTGGTTATAACATCTGCCAGTTAGAAGCGGGGTGCTTATTGCACTGAACTAATCCCTGTCTACAGCAGATTCCTGAGGCTTAGAGTTAATGGCATGAATAACTTAATTCTTTCAGAGTAGTGTTAATACCTTCACTTTCTGAATGTAGCAGGAGGGTCGAGTAGCTCATTCCATTGATACCTTACTTTGAGAGTGTCTTCTGATAACAGCCAGCATGCTCTATTAATGTTATTCTGTAGCTTGGTCTTTTGCAAAAAAAAAATATATTGGGGGGGGGGGAAAATGCAGGAACTGTTTTTTCCTTACATGTTTTGCCACAAACTCATCATGAAGATCATGAGATGTTCTGAAGATTTCCAGTCATCTTGGAAATATCCTCACAGGAGTGAAACACTATGTTCCTTGTATACTTTGAGTATCCTGTCCAATAAAAAAAGTCCTAAAGTCATTTGTTCCTTAAATGAACTTTTGAACATTTCCATTTATTATGGAAAACTTGTATGTACATGCAATTGTTTATTCTTGAATATCAATTTCCAGCTGTCCTGTTTACTGAATTACAAATTTCAGTAAAAAGACCAAAGAAAAAGTACACACTTAGCATTTGCTGCCCTGAGTTGATACTAAGCACTGGGATTGTACAATGCATTGTACATAGGAACTGTGTCTTAATTTTCCTCTGTCTTAAGGAGTTCTTAACATAATAAGGAAATCAAAAGTGCAACAGAACCATGTGATAAAAATAATACTGTTAAGTCATTTACCCATTTGGCATTTTAACTTTTAAAACAAACATTAGGAATTATTGCCTGGCTTGGGAAGGAGTTAAAATTGCACATTTATATTCCTAAATGACTTGTTTAGTCTTAGAATGGAACTAATTTATCTAAGTAAAAATAATATTGTATATTTCATTCATGATAAAATCTATCTTTACAGCTATGAATATGTATTTCATTCTCAGATAAGCCCTGAGGAATTACCTATTTTGCAAAGAGTGAAACTGAGCTATAACATGTCAATTATGAAATTGCTCCTACTCTTCTAATTTTTGCTACTCTGAAGTTAAACACTGCTGTCAGTGATATGCCATTGCCTAGTTCTCACCACAGCATTGCCATTGATTCTATAAATGGCTTGAGCCAAATTGCTTAATTTCTGCTTCTGAATTCCCTCTTTTTTCAGGGACACAGTATTTTTTTACAGTTGGTATTTTTCTAGAGATACTTGCCTTTTATGTTTACATTTAAGTGCAAGCATCCAGATGTGATTTAAAAAAAAAAACAAAACAAAACAAAATAAAACCCACAAAACCAAAATCTAATTTTAAAAAAGCAAGGGAGGAGTACGGGTTAAAAGTAGTAGTGTAGAATGAATATTAAAACTACTCCGTACATTTTAGTGCAGGGTGTTCTCTGGGTTTTTTTAGATTTGTTGTTATTTGTATTTTTCCTGGTAGTAAAATGCCACTAAATACGCAAAGTGGATACAGGAGAAAATACCATGAACTTCTGTCTGTGATCATGTGAAGCTTATAAGAAACCTTATGGATTTCTGTCACTTTTTTTAATCTGTTGCTTAGGGAAGCAGTCATCAGATACGGTTTAATCGAAATCAAGGGGAAAAATGGAAGGACAGGCAGGTGGAAGGGAAATTCAATCTTTTTTATCTCACATTTAGTTCAAGGTTGTATACGGTTTGTAGAGCTGAACTTTCAAGTACTTTGTCTTCCAATTCAAGCTACCATTCATGCAGTCAAGTATGTCTGACCTTCACCCAAAGCCTAGCAAACCAGACCAATGTGATACTAATCCGTACTTGCAGGTAACAATGTTACTTGTGTGTTACCTGTGACTGTGATTTGCAGTGCATCAAGGGCAGCAGTAAGATGTATAGCACTTTTAAGGAAAAAGAATTTGCAATTAGAGAGAGAAAGGAAAAAAATGAGACTACGCTATACATGAATACACTGTCCTGGTCTAAGTGGGCTTAATTGTTAATAATGTGCCTGAATCTTCAGCTGATGGAGCAGCAAAAGAGTAGGAGAGACATACAAGTATCTATCTGTCCTCTTAGAGTTGAATCCATTTATTTCATAGACAGGAGGCCAACAGAATTGTGAATGAGAATATACTTCATGTTTACAAAACAGAATGGGAAAAAGGCATTCCTTTTAGAAGCATGCTCAGTTAAAGACTTAGACTGACAAAATTGTGGTGCTTTATCTACAGACTGTATAGTTGCATTGACTATTCCTGTACATCATTCTCTACTACTTGGTCTTGGACAAGAAGTATACTGTGTGTCAGATGTTCTTATTTATAATACGTAGTTCTCCTACCCTACCCTTGCAACTTTCAGTTATAAAATCACACACACACACCCCCACACACACCCCCCCACCCCGCTTGTTACAGCTCACCTCCCCATCCCCTGCTAAAGAATGCCCAAACTTCACATCAGTGAGCTGATTTGCTACTGTGACTTTCAGGTATTTAGGCCAGGAAATTAATTGGACATCTCTTCGAGGTACCTCCACCTCATCTGTAAGGTGTGCTTCATATGCCGATAAGCACTAGCAGGGGCTTTCCAGGTAGGAATCTCTGGATGCCATGGTAGTCCCTATTGTAATTTGAAATAAATGTGGTATTCCTTTACAGCTGAGGGTTTTTTTAAGAGTCTGTGGAAGCTAAATACCTAAATCCCCGGGAAATCAGTGTGTACTCTGAAATTGTTTGACTCCTCGGAAAACCTCAATTTGTATTTCTGGAGGCAGATTCCAAGATTGTCTGACTAAATCTGTGCAAGACTGTAATTCAGTTTCAAGTGAGCTTTCTTCACCCGTATCTTTTCAGTTCAGAAAAATGTCATAAGTTTCCTTGTGACATTTAAGGGAGGTACCAATACAGTCCAATATTAGCCTCCATATATAAACAAACAGGAAAGGTATTGGTGAGTATGTGCACTACTTTTCTCCATGCAGCCATTTAGAGCTACTAATATATAAATAGCAAGGGTGCAGTTTGGTGGCCTGAAATAACTAAAGTTAGATGGTTAAATACACTTTTAATGTACGTGTCTAATAAAGTAATGAAAAACAGTAAATCAAGTCAGCTTCACTCCTTTTCTTAATTTAATTTCTTCAAAGAGCAGCCTATGCCAACACTCACCAGGAGAGATGTTTATGATGGTCTTCTATATTTTTTTCAGGCATTCCTCAGTCCTCCCAAATCTGTTTTTTTTTTGTTTGTCCACATGAACAATATTTTAATTTTTGAGCCATTAGATGGTTCAAAATTACACCATTTCACAGCTGAGGTAGCCATCCTTATACTGGTCCACATTTTTATCTTCTTCCAGAAGGCGTAGTGGTAGATGTAACCAAGTGTTTGAATTTCTTTGTAATTTTCAAAAATTTCTGTAGATTCCTTCAATATCATGTTTCAGATGACAATCGAAGGGGGAAAGTAATACAGTATACCTTTGCTTGGTGTTGCAGAATCCTTTAACTGTATTTTTTTGAAGTCCACATCAAGTGTTTTGACCGCAGAGCTTTGCTGACCATGGTCTGCTTATTTAAAAAACATAGCAGTCTTGTTTTTCCATAGTCTCCTGTGTAACAAGCTAGTTACTTGTTACCCAGCATGTGTCAGCCTGGCTTCAGTGTGCCTGGGATGTCTGAAGCTGGAAATGTTCCAGTGACAGCAGCAGCCACAGGAGCAATTTCAGTTCTGGTTAGTGCCAAGTCACTTTTTTTAATGATCCTTCCAGATGACTTCAACAATATTTCTGTGTAAGACACATTGCCCTTAGCTAAAGGGAGAGCTATCATACTGTGGGGTTGCTAAAGCCGGTAATTTTTGGAAAAAAACTTAAGAAAACAGCCCCAACTGAAAAAAAAGTTGGTGAGATTTAAAGTTTGTGTGGGGAAAAAAAAAAACCCACATGTTCTGTTATCTACAGTGTTGTAATTAACATCCTTGTGATGAAAGAAAGTAGAGTTATTCCCATGTTGTATGTGAGAAAACAGTATGGGCTTGTCTGCACAGGGCTGTTTTGCACTTGTGCTGTTAGCCAGTGCACTGCTGTATTTAAACAGCTGTAATTACGCTGGTAGATTTCCCTGAGTGAAACTCCTCTGAGTAGAAACATGCCTTTTTTGCGTTTGAGGTGTACTGCTTTGGAAGCAATTTGAACTGAGCCAAAAAAGGAAAAACAACCCCAACTTTTTGACTAAATACAAAATAAGACCAAATACACAGTAAGTTATACTCAGTAACTACGGTGTTTTAAACATTTCCTTCATCCTGTATAGCTTTCCTGGCTAGACAAGCTTTCCATAGGTTAGTAATGTGCTTCTGTCACTGTTCATTCTGCTTGTTAATACTGTATTACTGTTTCCTTGTGTCTGCTATCTTCTCCCTGTATCATTTCTACATACATTGTAGATCTTTTGATTGGCCTAAAGGGCTTCTTTCACAGAAGAGTTCATACGTACAACAGTAGTGCAAAATCAGATCTAAGGGTAGTGTTCTGACCTGTGTCAGAATATCCATCCTTTATTACAGGATGAATAGTATTTATTTGTATTAATGTTAGATGCTAAATACAATCCTATTAACATTTAGCTGAAATGAGAAATATCCATGTGGCAAGCTCTGCAACTCAAGTCCAACCTGTTAGACCAAACCCACTCCCAGGAAGCTAAAAAATCTACTGCAGACTGAGCTAATTCTTACCCTTGATGCAGAACTGGGGGAAAAAAGTGGAAAAGGAAGACATTATATGCAGCAGTTTTTTTTATTGTGTCTTAATCTATTTTTCTATATTCCTTTGGATATTTTGGTCATATGACTAGGTTAAGTCACTTCAAATGTTCTTCTTTGCAATCTGGTACAGCCAGTATTTTTGCTTTTGGTTTTTTTTTTCAGAAGACACAGATAATTTTTTTATGGTTTCTTGATGACCTCGAAAATTATGTCAGCTGGAAAACTATACAAGTTACAGATGGAAAGATCCCTAAAATCATCTGTTCCACATCTCTGCCAGTGTAAGAGTGTTTCCCAATGTATATTTTGTTATCCAGTCTAGATGTATGCTTCCAAAGTCATGGAGTCTTTAGCATTTCCCTTGGAAGGTCATTATACAACTCTTCTGAATTTTGTTGTCAGGGATGCCTTTTTTTAAATTCTGTCTAAGTATTCTCTGGTTTACTCCAACATTCTTGCATCTACCCTTTTTTTTTTTAACTGTCTTTCTGCGTTTTTGTGTTTTCATGTGCATAACGGAGTTGTGATTTTTTTTTTTTTTTTTAATTGTGATGCTAACATGAATGCACTAGGCAAATTTTCAAGTTAAAAAGTTGAAAATTCAGCTGCAAAGTGGTTCCTCCTGGACAGTCATTCATTCCCAGTCTTTAGATTGGTTTTGCTTATTTCTTTCTTTTCTTCTTCCCACTCATACTATGGTTAAATCACATAGTTGCTTAGATAGGTTCCTGTCCCTAGTACCTCATCGTAATAGTAAATTAGTGGTAAACTAAACACTAGTCAGTGGAGTAACTTGTGTCTCTCAAAATCATCATCATTTCAGTGAGATTTCCCACTGTTTATAAATGCTCGTAGTCATATTTTTCTTCATCTGCATGTTGGTTCGTATTAACTACCATATCATTAATGAATTGGTACAAGCCCCTCACTGAGAGGAAAATGAGCAAAGCGGCCTGTTCTCCCAGTGAAGGGAGGAAAGTTGAAGTTATTTCTTTCAACTCTTCATAGAAGTTCTTTCACAAGACAAATGCTCTTCTTTCTACATCTGTGTGTGACTGTGTACATCTTTACAACTGGATGCTGTGGGAGAGGTCTTTAATAGTCTTGCAGTTGTACTGTAAGAAGATAAGAAAAGGCAGTACTCCAGAAGTCTTTCTTACGAAGAGCACTTACAACTCTTGAATTATGCCCAGTGTAATTTCACAGTGGGAAAGTTGTTCCAGGATATAGGCCAGAGAGTATTTTCCCTATATATTCTGTATATTTGAGTTTCCTTTTTTTTTTTTTCAATAACTTCTAGTGACTGTCTTATCCCAGGGGTAGTAATTGGTATAAACTTTTATCTATGATCATTTTAAGGTGGCAGTATTTACTCCCTGTGGTGTTGGCAGGCTGAAAGGTGAGAGAACAGAAAGCTATATGGGGGGGAAGTCTAATTGTTAACTTGGGATTAGAAGAACCAAGATTTTTGTTTGTTTGTTTGTTTTTTCTTTTTGAAAAATGATGAAATAAAATCTGTGTTAGCACACAGATTTGTGTGTTGTGTGTCAGCACTTGGCTTTTTACTACTTCATCAGTTTCTTGTCTTGTGTTTCTGACCCATTGGTGAAGGTTTCCAACCTAAAGCTACAAAGAATCATTCAATATTCCTCATCCTTTCAAGAAATATCCTTGGGTAGCTATCAGCACAGACACAAGAGGAAAGGTGCCAAAAATGTTTGTCGGAGAACTACATAAGCAAGCAGTTCTTATTGGAAACATAGCATTTGGGAAACTTCCCATCTCACCACGGCAGTTACACCTCAAAATCCCATCCTGACCCATACACGACTTTCAGACTAAAGATGAAGGCAACAAAGTTGTGTGTTAGGTTGCACTTTCATCAGCATTTACGTAATCTTCAAATCAGGTGAAAGTACAAACCCTTCAATTTTTGAAACTCATTACTGGTCAATACTGGTTTGAAGAGTTGCTTGTTTAAAGGGTAGAACAATGGATGATAACTGATGCATTAACTTTGTGAATCAAACTACGTTTTCTTCATTGTTTTTTTTGAGACCAGTGGCTGAAAACCATTTTTGACACGTTTAAATTGTTTGAAGGAGAAAATTGGTTTAGGGTATCTTGAATTAACCAATATGATTGTAGTTAGTTTTCCAATTTTAGCATTCAAATACTTTGCATTCTATTACAAGAGATGATATCTTGGAGAAGAGGAGGAATGTTTAGTTTTGAACACTTAACATGCCTAAAATTAGATTTAACCATGATATGAGCATTTGTTCATGTCATTGATTTCCTAGGACCATAGAATCATTTAGGTTGGAAAAGATCTTTAAGAACATGGAGTCCGGCTCTTAACCTAACACTGCCAAGTCCAGCACTAATCCATGTCCCTAAGCACCACATCTATACATCTTTTCAATACCTTCAGGGATGGTGACTCAACCGCTTCGCTGCGCAGCCTGTTCCAGTGCTTGATAACCCTTTTGGTGAAGAATTTTTTTCCTAATATCCAATCTAAACCTCCCCTGGTGCAACTTGAGACCGTTTCCTCTTGTTCTATCACTAGTTACCGGGGAGAAGAGACCAAGCCCCACCTCGCTACAACCTCCCTTCAGGTAGTTGTAGAGACAAATAAGGTCTCCCTTCAGCCTCCTTTTCTCCAGGCTAAACAACCCCAGCTCCCTCAGCGGCTCCCCATCAGACTTGTGCTGCAGGCCCTTCACCAGCTTTGTTGTCCTTCTCTGGACTCGCTCCAGCAGCTCAATGTCCTTCTTGTAGTGAGGGGCCCAAAACTGAACACCGCACTCGAGGTGCGGCCTCACCGGTGCTGAGTACAGGGGACAATCACTTCCCTTGTCCTGCTGGCCACGCTATTTCTGATACAGGCCAGGATGCTGTTGGCCTTCTTGGCCACCTGGGCACACTGCTGGCTCATGTTCAGCCAGCTGTCGACCAACACTCCCAGGTATTTTTCTGCCGGGTTCCAGCCACTCTGCAAATAGTACACAGTGGCAGCAGTAAATAAAGCTTACTCTGGCTATCCATAAATGTTGCAGGATGTTTAATAGTTTAATATAATCTATTTATGCACATTATCTGAAAGCGTCTCTCATGTTCAATTCAGCTGTTCACCACGATAAAATACTTTATGTTTTGCAGAAGATAATGTTTCTGTTGAACAGCTGCAGAGTCAGTGACAAATGCTTGTCTACAATGAGGTGAAGATGGAGCATTGGCCACCACTGATAGTGGGTCAGATCTGTAGTATGGAGAGAAGCTGCACACAAAGGGAGCTTCTGGGGACTTGATTTACTGACCTGGTTTCCCTGAGACCTGTGTAATTGTCTGTTGTGATCTGCACAGCTGTAGCAAATAACTGGACCAAGGATTCAACAGTGCCTCTGTGTGGGAGCTGGACTACAGATAACAGGGAATATTAGATTCCTGGCCTTGTGTTCAGGCCATGTTCAGATTTGAGACTGCTGTGTTCTCAACCATGGATTCCATGAGGGCTCATAGGCTGTTGTGAATCCAGCCTCAGGTGAGGGTGGAAGTGGCTTTTGCTTATCCCATGCTTTCAGGTAAGAGAGAAGACAAAGTAAATAGCTGTCCTTTTCAACTATTCTGTGCCACTTATGGTTTTGAATACTTGCTTGAACATCGAAGAGATGAGTGTTTATAGATACAGGCTTATTTTTAATGGTGTTTTAATACTGAGCCTGTGATAGCTGGTAGCTTGTCTCTGACTAAATTCTGCCAGGTTCTGTTTTATGGAGCAGAAGTTGTGTATCAGAATTATTCAAGCTGGAAGGGACCTCAGGATATCTCTAAATCAGCTTATTGCTCACAGCAGAGTGAACAATGAATTCAGACCAGGCAGCTCAAGGCTTTATTCAGAGGTCTGGAGATTGAGGAGACTTCCTCTAACAGCACCTCTTGGCAACATTTCTGCTGCTTGGCTGTCCTTATGGGGAAAAGGTTGTTCCATACATACAGCTGGAACCTTCTCTGTTTGAACCTGTCTCCATTCTCTCTTGTCCTCCCACCGTGCACCTCTCTAAGGAGCATGGCTTTATCTTCTTGACAACCTCTTCATAGGTACTGGCAGACTGCGTGATGTTCCCCAAAGCTGCGTAATGTAGAGTCTGAACAAGCTGAGTTCTCACAGCCTTTCCTCAAGTGATCCAACCCTCTGACCATCTTGTTGGCCCTTGGCTTGACTTGTGCAAGTTCATTAATGTTTTTCAGGTAACGTGAGGCCCAAAAGCGAACACACACTTCCAGATGTGGTCTGAAGAGTGCAGAGTAAATGGGAATATTCACCTAGCTTAATCTCCTGTTGGAGATCATGTTCATGTTGGTTCAGTCCAGGATGCTGTTAGTCTTCATTGCTGCCATCATGCACTGCTGGCTCCTGTTTAGCTGGCCCTCCACCAAGACCCCCAGCCCCTTTTCAGCAGAGCTGTTGCCAAGTCAGTCAGTTCCCAGCATGCCCCGTTGCAGACTTTAGTTCATCTCATCTGCCAGACACTGCATTTGTCCTTGTTGAATTTAATGACGTTGCTGCTGGCCCACTCCTGTTTATGTCCCTCTCAATGGCAACCCTGCCCTTGAGTGTATCATTGAAATGGAGGCTGACAGAGATCATTAATAATGATAACCAAAGTTTAATCAAAGAAGGAGCAAAAGATACCAAAATCTTTGTATGATACCTTCTCCATTAAAACATAGCCATTTTCAGGCACAGTGCTAAAATGCACCAAGCAGCTGTGAATGGTACATTGGAGGGAAGTGAATATACCTCTGTTTTCTCTACTAAAAGAAAACATCTGATTATGTTGAGGTACATAGATACTTATCCATTGTCACATAGCTTCTTTGTCAGCGCTGAACATACTTTCCTGTTGGCTTCTGTCAGTTACTGGTTTTATTTTCAACCATCAACCCATATATGTCAAGTGTACTGCTATTTAGGAGAAATTGAGTGCAGGTTCCTACATTATTCTTAATGGAAGATAAACCTGTTTTTTAACTCCCAACGTGATGTGTATTTATGTTTGTATGTGTTATCAAAGCTTTATTTAATGTCTGTTTTCCCTGTCTGAAATAGGAAGCCACAAAATGTAATGAGAAATTGAGAAAAGTAGAAAGAATGAAAAAAAATTTTGATGGGCTATGTAAAGCTTCCAGAGAAATGTCCCATGTTGGTACCAAATAATAAACTGTACTGTCAGAAATACATGGCTTAGTTACAAAGTACTGCAAAGTATATTTTCATAACACTTGTCTGGAGTCAAAGATCTGATAAACTTTTATAGATAATAGGAACTATTTCTGGGAATATTTCTACTAAAGAGGAACCACTTGTGCCAATGGGAACCTAAGATTAAAAAAAAAAAGTATTTAAGAAGAAACTTTCTTTTATGCATGTAGCTTGGGTGTTTATAAAGATTTCTAAGAAACAAAGGCGTACTTAGAAGTAAATAAAAACCTTGTTATGGGTGAAATATTGAAAGTATTGTTCAAGTATGGATTAAAGTAATTCTGAAAACTGACTACCAGTAAGGTCAAAGTTAGTAATTGTCCTCAGTGAGTGCCTGAGTTATGTCCAAGTTACTGATACATATTTAAGTGGGGGAAAAATGGTTAGGAGGCTTTTATTGTTGCTGTTACTTCTTTTGGAAGGTTTTTTTAAAATCTTTGATAATATGGATCTTTTTGCATAAAACCTCTTTCCTCCTCTCATATGGTCTATATTCCTTCAGTAATTTCTTCTTGTCATATTTGCCCCTTTTTGTTATACCTTCTATGAAATTCACAGGACTTGAATTCTCTTGCAGAGGGAATGAGCTAGTACTGTGTGTAGAGATTAGTTTTGTGTAGGGTCCAGAGATGTGTTGTAGGATTTTCTTTGTGACCTCCTTTAATGAATCTTTTTCTTTACTGATTAAGTTTCAGTAAAACTTTTGATTTCATTGTAAGTTCTCATTTTGACATCTTGGTGTAGCATTACTTGGTTGTTACGGCATGCTGCCTTTGTTAGTTAGCTTTGAAATGGCTTGCTTACCTCTTATTTCAGTTTACCCTCTAATAGAAAAATGACTGTAGAAATGAGAAAGTTAATGACCTAGTGTTAAGCAGTGTATAAGTTGTAAATGTTACATAGTTGGCTATTGTTAATAAATAATAAAGAATGTTTTATTCAAATGGGAAGGGAATCTTCTGGTTTAGGGAATTTCCAGAGTTACAGAAAACTGCTTTTACTAGAATGCTCTCATAACTTTCTTGGTCTTCACTGACCACTCTAGACTGCTCCTGGTAGGGTACCTATTTTCCACACACTATTTTTACCTTTGATTGGAAGATGCAGCGTCCAGAAATTATTTTCAAAAAACACTACATGAAATACCTTTTGCAGAATAAACTAGGTTCAGTCAACTGAATTTCAGTATCACTTCAGGTTTAATTTGGTAAAGATTTTGCCCAAATAAGTAAATAATGCCAGCTTTTCTGAGACTTTATTTTCTGGGTTTTTTTGAGTAGATCACAGAAATATTCAGGAACACATAGGGAACAACTAAATTTAAAAAATCAGCTGATGGCAGAGGTTGAATACATAATCCAATCAAAATCCTTGTTTTTTAAATTACAGGAAAAAATACTCAAGTTGAATCTCACTGAAAAGAAAGTCTGCCTGAGTGTCATTTGAAATTGGGTGATCAGATGCTTTATCACTATTGCAGTTCTAGCCACGTTAACTTTATATCAGATTAGGGACTAATTTTGAAACTACGGTAGTCACCTGGAGTTTGCTAGAGTAACTGAAGAACTGGATACAGTATTTGTTGATGTGAAGGAGAATATGGCAGAATGCTGAAGCTTGGCTATGGTTTTTCATGCCTGGATGCCTTTTTAAATTTTGTCAGTTTTACAGAGCATCATAGGCTTTTTCTGTGTGATTTATGTGGCAGAAGAAGGGGAAGTGGTTTTTTGTTTTCTGAAGAATGAAATATGCTGAAAATGACATCTGGTTCCTGGTGCTACCAGTGAAAATAAAATATCAATATGACTATAGCTTATTAAGCAACTTAAAATGAATGAAGAGTTTGCCTCCTTAAATTTCGAAATTGAACAGGCTTTCCAAAACATAGTGCCAAATAATAAGTTGTTCATCACAGAAGAGACCAGGAGTTAGTGCAAATAGAGTTGACATGTGGTGTAGTCAGAAGTAGCTTCAACATTTTAAGATATGCTGACCAGGTTAAATAATCTCAAAGCAAATTTAGAACAGAACATAGACTAAAACCTTCCTGGGTATTGATTAAACTCCACTTCTAAATCACAACCTCTCAAGCCATTCCTTTCAGAGTTACTGACAAGTTGGCAAGGATAGACTGTACTACACTGTTTAAGTTTCACAGCTGTCAAGAAAATTTGCCTGAATTTCAGCAGTTTTTTCCTTCTGGAAATCAGACTAACAAGGAAGTAGCAAAAGTGGTTAAATGATGTTTCGTAACGGACTTGGCTGTACAGAAGGAATGTAACAGGTAAAAGGCCATATCCTGTAAACGAAGCTCTCATTTCTCACTTGCCAGTAGTTAACGAATTGTAACCAGATACAGCATGCAATGTGGTTGAATGTGGAATTTTAAGAGAACATTTTAGTGGATTAATTGAATTCTGTAATGCTTATACAAAACCATTTAGAAATCTTGGACTAGAATATGGAGGCATGAAGACTTTTTCTCTTATGATTAGAAATATAGTGCTGGTCTTGATTGTGCTGCATAGTTTGAGCATTAACATGGACAGGTCAGACAGTTTTTTGCTTCTTACAGAAAATAAGGCTGGATATAAGCAAATGTTATCATGACCTGGAAGACACAGGTGGAAGACACTATAGCAATCTAGGATATTTTCTGTGTTTCTAGAGATAATGAAAATCTCATCTTCTACAGCAGTGCCACAGTGTTGTCACAATCAAGTGAATTTAGTCATGCACAACTGTTGTTTTTCTCTGGACCCGCTGTATAACAGAATCCCTCTGTAATGAGTGGAACTGTTTGCTGAAAAAGTGTAGACTGATTTACCCACTCACTCCCCAAACCACACCCTTGAAGGCTCACTGGAAAGATACAGGAGGTAGGTATGTGGTGGTGTCCTCTGATGTTTTCTGTGAAAGGAAGTCATATTTTGCTGTCTTTCTCTTTTAGGTGTACAAAACATGCCAGTTTTAATCAGTATTACTTTAAGAAAAAAAAAAAAGGAAAATGTCAGTGTATTGCTTCAGACGACAATATTTTGTTTGTTTTGAAAAAGTAAATCCAGTGATTTTTCCCTTCACTCCTTTTTCCCTTGAAAATAAAGACATTTCAGAAACCTGCTCATATATGGATAGAAAAATTCTCTTGAAAGTTGGATTAGAAGTCAAATTAGTTAATTTAGAATTCAGTTAGAACGAAGTTCATTCAGAATCGAATTTTAAAAAGCAAACACTATACTGATGGACATTTTCATATCCTGAATACATCAGATGGATGCATCTAATACAAATTTACACAGAGCAGACAATAAACCTTTTGGTTTTGTAACTCCTTGTTGCTCTTAATCTGTTTATTTACTCTTAGCTACTGGAGAAAAGCCAGATTTCTTCTCTCACGACATAAGTATATACTGGAACTCTGTGGCATTTAGTTCTATATGTTTGTGTCACTGCACACAAATGGCATAGGCAACTGGAAAAAGCCAACCTGCATAATTGTCAGTTCCCCACAGTCTCTCAGATAGCAGCCAGGTTTAATGCTTAAAATCTTCCATGGTAAGAAGACCCAGCCAAGCCATTGTCTCCCAGGAAGGAAGAGATGACTGGGTGCCCTGACCTTTGCGAGTCCTAGCAGTTGCTAGGCTAATGCCTTTCCTGGATTCGGGATTTTAGGAGGCTGCTGGCTAGACTAGTTTTTTGTGAACTGAAGTCTATGTGCCTATGAAAATAGTGGGTAAAATATAAGGGGTAATAAAACAAACATCAACCGTCTCCAAGGGAAGCATGGTTTATGAAGGAAAATATGCCTTTGGATTAAAAACAAGTTTTATGGTTTTTCTGAGAATCCTTCTGTTGTCACTTAATGTTTCTGTAGTTTTTATACATCTTGTTTCTGTTGCCATTGGTTTTTTTCCCTTTTTTGGCTCTTGTGAGAAGATTGATTCACAAATTATTTAAAATGGAGTAGAATTCTGCAGACGAGAACCAAAGCAAGCTTTGCAGACCATACTCTTGAAGGCATGATCTTGAGTACACTCGCTAGAACAATATTGCTAATCAGTACCACAAGAAGAGAATAACAAACAGGTACACTTCTAAATGAGACCCTCAGAAGAGTCTTTCTAAAATAAACACCTCTGAAAAGAGAAATATCTCAAGCAGTATCAGTGTGTGTGCTCCACCAGATCCCTTTATGTTCTCTCCATCTCAGTGAAACTTAAAATAGTATCATGCTCTGTTGCGAGAAGAGAAATGGATTCCTTCCCTTTCAAACAGAGAATAAAAATACAAGTTGGTATCTGATGCTGCTTGCTTTCTGCTGCCCCAATCAATTCCCACTCACATTGTGCCCAGAAGACGACTGATCATCCCTCAAATAAGGAGTGCAGAGTTAGTGCACTCTCTCACGCTCTACACATAACTACTATCACTAGCACCTAAGCTGTGTCAGAGATCAGTTGCTCACATCTTTCAAAACATGAAGGGTCAGTCTTCAGACTTGCCTCTGCATCAATTACATTCCCATCACATTTTGCAGTTTTCGCTGTGATAGTAACAGCTGAAGACTGCTTACTGTTTTTTAAATTTGCAATGTAGAGGAGAGAAAGCAACTTTGCAAAGGAGCTGATGTCATGTTGGAGTTCACCATACTGGTTTCTCCTTTGCAGGCATAACATCTTGAAGTTGCATTTTATGGGTGGAGATTAGGTGTAAGATCAAAGTCCCTGAGATGGTAGGACTTTTTCTGAACCTCCTGTTCTGTTAGAATTGTACTTCAGGCATTACTTTAATTACCTAGTGTAGAGTGAAACGGTCAGCTGCTGTGCTAGAGAACCAATAAAGGCTAAGGTGCAGTGGAGTACCAACTGATACCAGGTGCCATGATCCTTTTTGTAACAGGTTATGCACAGAGGGTGTAGAACAGTGGAGAGAGAAAGATGTAAGTCAGGTGAAGAATGGAAGGCAGGGACTAGTAGTCCTTTGCAGTATCTCAGTATAACATTAAATGCTTCTGCTGTTCAAAGTCCAGGAAAAGTTTCCCCAAGAAAAGAAAGGTGGATATATGCTTCTTTTAGAAATGGGCTAATTGCATATGTAGAGCACTGCATCTATTGAACACTAACAGAAAAAATTTACTGATTACCTCATGTGTGTAACCTATCATTAAAATTAAGTATATACACAAATACAAACAGAGCTCCTCAATGAATATTACTTAGTCATGGAGGTATAGCAGTCTTTGGATTCTAAAAGAATAATATTGTTGGTATCTTAGAATAGAATAGTTCAGTTGGAAGGGACCTACAATGACTATCCAGTCCAACAGCCTGACCACTTCAGGGCTGACCAAAAGTTAAAGCATGTTATTAAGGGCATTGTCCAAATGCCTCTTAAATACTGACAGGCTTGGAGCATCAACCACCTCTTTAGGAAGCCTGTTCCAGTGTTTGACCACCCTCTTGGTGAAGAAACGTGTCCTCATGTCAAGTGTGAACCTCCTCTGATGCAGCTCTGAGCCATTCCCACATGTCCGGTCACTGGACACAAGAGAGAAGAGATCACACCTCCCTCTCCACTTCCCCTCCTCAGGAAGCTGTAGACAGCAATGAGGTCACCCCTCAGCCTCTTCTCTCCAAACTAGACAAACCCAAAGCCCTTAGCAGCTGCTTATAGGACATGCAAGGGCTACCAATCCATAAATTTCTCCTAATTGCCTATAGAATAACTCATCAGTGCTAACATCCTGGCTGGACGATCGGTAGTAGACACCCACTGCATCATCTCCTTTGTTTTCCATCCCCCTAATACTCACTCTCACCACATCACTGCTAACTGTAAAGGCTGAACAATCAAACCTCTCCCTAACATGCAGAGCGACACCTCCACCCTGCCTGCCCTGCCTATCCCTCCTGAACAGCCTATAGCTCTCCATCCCAGCACTCTGGTCATGGGACTCATTCCACCAAGTCTCACTAATACCAATGATATCATGGTTATGGGAACTAAGCAACGCTTCTAGTTCATGCTGGTTGTTTCTCATACTGCATGTGTTGTTGTACATGTATTTCAGGTATGCTCCTGAGCCCTCCATGCTCCCAGGAGCAGTGTAAATGTCCCCGCTCTCATTACAACCCCCCGGTGATGCCATGCCAACCCTTGGCTTACCTTCAGCAATCCTGTTCGTACCCTCTTCCTCATGAATTCTAGTTTAAAGCCCTCTTGATCAGTTCCACCAGCTTAGGTCCAAGAACGTGTTTTTCCCATCTGGACAGGTGTATGCCATCAGGCCCCTGCATACCTTGTGCCTTGGAGACTCTTCCATGGTTTAAAACCCCAAAGTTTTGGTGGAGGTATCAGTCGTGGAGCCAGGTATTGATATCTTGGGCTCGCCTGTTTCTTCCAAAGTCTCTCCCTGTTACTGGGAGGATTGAGGAAAACACTGCTTGTGCTTCTGAATTTTTTAGTATTCTTCCCAGGGCCCTGAAATTTCTTTTGATCGACCTTAGACTTTTTCTTGCCACATTAGTATCCACAGTCTTCTCCGGTTTCAGCAGGGATCTTTTTTATCTTAAAGAATATTTTGGCTAAACATTTTGTCTTAAAATTAAAGACTATGTCATACAGAACACTTATGATACCCTTCAAATACATGCACAGTTGCAGAGCCACTTGTCTGTGGAGTGTGACAACAACGGTACTGTTGTGTTTATAGCTTATTTTTCTACTTTTACTCTTTCTTTGGTTCCATGCATATGTAGAAAAACTTTGCATCAAGAAATGGTAGTGAGAATTGATCCAAAGCAGTTATTAATTGTGGATTCAACTAATATTGAGGTTGAAGTTTAACAATTCAGGAGTGTTGCACTGGATTACTGAAGTATTTTGGGCTCTTGATCCTGCCTTAATACAAGAATTGCTGGCTGTGTATGATTGTGTGTTACCTGTTACCTGTACGTGTGTGCATGCATGCTTACTCATGTTACAACTCTGAAACGTGAACAAATGCCTGCTTCAGATATTGCTGTCTGAACTCTGCTAATTCAACAAATAGACCTTCTCCTTAAACTGCAAAGAGAATAGATGCTCTCAGAAATGAAAAATTAAGTAATTTTAAAAGTTTGTCAGGTGTTCTGCCAAGACCTCCTGTCTTCATAGTTTTGTGTTAAATAGAGATTGGGAACTGGGACAACAAGCTGGTTTTGTGAACAAAAAACCCCAAGCAACATTTAAGCAGAAATCTGATGGTTAATACTTGCTGCTAGGAAAGATCTTTTTTCTGTTTGCTGTGGAAAATCAGTGACAGCATGTCTTCTCTACTTCTACTTACATGATATTCTCCTCCTCCTAAGACTTTAAACTTTGAAAATACCTGAACAAAATTAAGGAGTAATACTGTGTCGTGTATTTCAGTTTACTGTTGATTTGCATGTTAGCTTGGTTTTGGAACAGTCAGGTATTTTGTATTCAAAATAGATATTATTTGGACTTGCTTATGTCTAAGGCTAAGGTGAGCCTGGTTGAACTTGTAGCAAGCCCTCCTTCAAAAGGTTTTAAACATACTTGACACAATGATTGAGGATTGTTAAGCATTCAAAACAATCCTTCTGCCATTCTTTTTATACATTCTTGTGCTGTTTTTTCTTCAGATGATTTCCGTGGTAGTTGCAAAATGCAAATACGTGAGTAGGTTTCACAAAGCTTGCACATTCATTGATTTGTTCCTCTTCATGTAGTTCTTTTATACATGCGTATGGTAGTGTGTATAGCTTCAGTAACTGAAAATGACCTTAGTAATAATCCTAGTAGTTTAAAAAACAACAAAAAACCTCTCTCTCCTAAATTTAGCCAAATTCGCATAGCTGCTATTTCCACAGAATGTTTTAGTCATAGAATATGGGTATAAATTTTATCATGTAGTGTTTTACTTATTGATACTGAAAATTGTTCTTGTATAGGTCATTGTGTTTTGTGACCTGCATGTGAATGACCTTTTCCTTTTGAATGACTGAAATGCGGACATCCAAATCACTGAACAACTGTACATCTCAATGTTGATGAGAGGTTGGTATCATGGGCTCCTGGGGACTTTTGTGCCCCCAGCAGAACAGTTTACTCCCAGCTCACATATAAACGCCGCTAGGAAGAAGAGCAGCTAGAAGCAGGCTGTGCGAATTGTGTTCTTGTGTCAGTCCAATTTCTGATGCTGGGAGGTGGTCAGGAAATCTAAGTGCACTGAATGCACTGAAAATCTCTTCTGAGCTTTGTTCCATTTACTGGACATGTTCACAGAGTCTGTGTTGGGCATGGGTACACATCAATGCTTTGGCAGTGTATGGTTTCATTATGGCTTTGTGGGAGTCAAGATTGTTCTCTGCTGTGGCAAGGTTGCTCTGATGGGTGTTGCCCTCTGTTTACATATTCACAGGGAGTACTGTGCTCCTGAATACTCCGAGAAACTTCAGAGTGATTTGTTTGGCTTTGGTAAGGGAAAGATCATGAAGCTTGGTTACACTTGAATTCTATTCAGATGTATGCTCAAATGTATCATCATTTCTCTGCTGACATCTCAGTGCACAGGTATGACCAGTACCCCCTGCTCCTGACCCCTGGCAATGTGGTTATCATAACTAACTCCATTTTATAAGGCAAGTAGCCATTCTCTGTGACCCAGGGATCACGTATTCGTTCCCTTTCCCTCATTATCAGGCCCTGAAGGTCCTGTGCACCAAGTAGACAAACCAAACAGATTTCTTCTTCCCCTTCCTACTGACCTCAAGGTTCCTGGGCACAAGGGCGATTACTCCCTTCCTTGCCGGCCCTGAGCGTCCCAGGCACTCGGCCAACCCAGTGGTGCTGATGACCCCATCACTGAACAGGGAAGCATAATGGTGCCCAGAACACCATCCATAAAATCAAGCAGTTACAACTCCTAAGTCGAGAACTTGGACAGGAGCTGCTGCTGGACAGCGAGACCTGGGACCCATCGGTGGCCAGGGACACCTCCACCGTCCTCTGCTTCCTCAGCAGACTGACTGACTCGTATTCTTTTGTTTGTTTTCTGAGTCTAGATTCTGATTGTTATATTGATACAGCAAACCATGTATTAAGACCTGACCAAATCCGCAGAGGTTCCAGGTGACTAGAAGTCGTAAGTTAAGTTGTATTATAAATTCTGTGTTACTTAGGTGTTGAGAAATAGTAAGTTAAGTTATATGATAAATTCTATATTATGCTACTTATAGATTGTACTATACTAGTTCTGCTTGTAGAAATCCTGTGCCTTTCTAATCACAAATTCTGTGCTATACTAATCACAGAATTGACTTGGTTGGAAGAGACCTCTGGGATCATCGAGTCCACTCTTTGCCCTAACACCACCATGTCAATTAGACCTTCGCACTAAGTGTCACATCCAGTCTTTTCTTAAACACCTCCAGGGATGGTGACTCCACCACCTCCCTGAGCAGCCCATTCCAATGCCTAACGAACGCTTCTGTGAAGAAATGCCTCCTCATTTCTAGCCTGAACTTCCCCTGGGGCAATTTGACACTATGCCTTCTTGTCCTGTCACTAGTTGCGTGGAAGAAGAGGCCAACCCCAACTTCGCTACAGCTTCCTTTCAGGTAGCCTCCTCTTCTCCAGGCTAAACAAGCCAAATCATCACATTCTGTTACGATTTAGTGCCAGCATCATTCTGCCAAGGATCCCTAAAAGAACCTGTCTGTCCCCTCATTGTCAGGTGACAACAAATGGTAATAGTTCATACACAAAATGCTTTTGAATTATTAGTTATCCTAAGGATCATGAAAAAGTATGTCTGTGATCTTGAGTTATCACATGAGACTATCAGCAAAAATCTCTGTGCTAGCTTTGTTTTACCCTTGAGCTTTATGGACTGTCATTATGGACAAGTATTTCCTTCTTTTGAAAGAGACTTCATTCTGTTTCTGCTTGAAAACCTTCATTGCCAACAGAGGGTTCTGCCAGCATGTCTGGTTCAATCCTTGTCCATATTTTGCATGTTTCTCAATAAAAGTTGGTAGCATATTGTCTTCTTTGGGTCATTCTCAGACATTTTCCATTGCTTTATTTTGAGAAGAAATGTGCAGAGAGAAATGGGTAAGTAGAAAAATGGAAACAAAGATTCACACTTCTGATGTCTCGCGTTGCTGGCCATTGATTAAAGGATCCTTCTGCTTCTGTTCTCACTTGAGTGCCATTGTTTAGTGTTAGTGGATCATTGCTGCTGTCACAGGGTGGAAACTCTTTTAATGACACTGTTCATGTGATGCTTAAACTTCTGCTGATGTGCTCCTATACGCATGAAGAAAATTTTACTTTTATTTTTTTGGAAGACATAATTTGTCTAGGTCTTGTAAGTTAATAGAGCAGCGATTTAGCTTTCAGTTAACCACTTTGGGCTGAATTTTGACTGGAGTGTAAACTGTAGGGATTCACAGTGCTGTTACATAGCTTACCTGACCATGCTCATCAAGTCTCACATTTCAGCTGCAGTCCTTTCTTCCAGGAGTACTTCTAACGGTACTAATCTCATCAGGGCATGATATAAATGGCAAACAACCAAAATATTCCTGATAGCAGGAATAGTAGTCCAGGGGGCCTGGTTCATTAACTGGAAGTGAAGTGCATTCCAGTCTTACTCACTAGTCTTCATACCTGGGTCTGTGCTGCTGAGCTCTGGAGGAAGCCTTGTGCAAAATTTGTCCTTTACCTCTTTAGATTAGATTCTCCCTTGCAGCCTTGGTTTCTTTGGCAGTGGAAACAAACAGTACCATTCTTAGCATACCAGTGAACATTTTCCTTCTATAGGCAGAAACCTCCCTCTCCTGTAATGTTCACTAGGTGGTTTCATCTGATACCATCGCCAAAGTGGTAGTTGAGACTGCAGCTAGATGGAAATACTTCTGCTGCTCATCTCTCCTCTCTTTGCTCCCACAGTGTTTTCTGCACTCTCTCAGATTCAGGTTGTTTAAAACCACGCTGTCCTTTCTTCCTTCACACACTGCGTTCCTTGCTGATTTGATGTATGACACCTGTATGACGATGTGATCCCAGCTTCAAGGATTTTAAACTCCTCAGAAATCCTAATCTTGTCCTCTGTGTTTTGCAGTCTCTATTAACTGCTCTGTATTGCGTTCTCCTAGAGGAAAATCCTTCATTTTAAAATTACTTTTTTCCCTTTCCCTTAGGTTTTGCTATTAAACTTATGTGCTGTTTAGCTACCTAAGTCCCAAAGATAAAAGCTTGGTAAAAGCTCAGAGCGTATGCTTAAAGTGCTCTCTTTGCTGGTTGATCACTGATCTCATCACCGGCTGCTTCTGCTGTACTGTGTTGAACTTGTACTTCCAGTCCTCAGCTTCAGTTTCCTGAAGAACTTCTCTCCACCTGTTTTCCTCTCTTTTTCCTCTTACTCTTTGTGTTCTTCCAGATTCTTTTCCTTTTCAGCCAATATCTCCCTGGAGTTTGTTGATGTTAGTGAAAACAAGCAGCACTGAATTTGCGGGGAAGAGAGGTAAAATAAATTGTTCTTGCCCGCACAGGCAGCACCCAAACAAGCTGGTGTACAAGCCAAACAATTTGGCATGGGTGAGGAGGTGGAATGCTCTGGCTAGAAAGCAGGAGCAGGGCTGGCGTTTTACTGACCTGAGAGGAGAGTTCTTGTTTCACTAGTGGCTGCTCTGCTTCTGGAGGGTTATGCTCTTCTGCCTGCAAGGCACCGCATCCTATTTGGGCTGCACACACTGTGAGGGTCTGGAAACAAACTTGTGGGAGTGGGACCAAACAGCTCCATGTTGAAATGGAAAATCTTTACTAAGGGAAACAAGCTTTTGGGAGTTGTAAAATTTAAATTGATAAATGAGAAGATAGTTGCTTAAGCCGTATATAAGAGCTAAGCCCATTTGACAGTTGTTTTGAGGGTAGGCTGTTCTGCCTAATGGTTTTTGAAGGGTTTTTCTTGGATTAATGGAAACGTTAGTTCTTTGAATCCATGTAAACTGAAAGTATTAACAACGTGTCCGGGCAGTGGTCCCAAAGCCTGGTAGCACATTGTGTGAAGGTACATTTTTGTTTGTATTGAACCTGGCATCTGATCATTTCCAGTGTGACAACTTTATTTTTGTATGATGATACAATGAAGAGTCATTCCTTGATTTTCTTTTCCTTAACACTCAGCTTTTATAGTCTAATTACTCTTATTGTTCCAGCCTTGGATTGTCCTTGGCATCCATCTTTGTTTTATTTTTAGCTTACTAATGTCTTTGCATACCTATGTTAGTTATCATTTAATAGCCTCACCCTCAGATTAGCACATTAGGTTTTGTGTTTGTTCAATCCTTTTCCCAGACACATTTTAAAAACAGATTTTCTTAACTTTTCCTCCTTATTTTATTTTGAAGTTATAGATATTTTTTTCTCGTCTTAGCATGTGATTTGCCCACATTAATTTTTAATTCTTGTACTGGTCCTGGCTGGGATGGAGTTAATTTTCTTCATAGCAGCTTCAAGGGTTCTGTGTTTTAGATTTTTAACTAAAACAGCACAAGTAACACACTAATGTTTTAGCTCTTGCTGAGCAATGCTTGCAGAGGGTCAAGGGTGTTTCTGCTTCTCGCTCTGCCCGCCCCCAGTGCATAGACTGGGGAGGGGACATAACGAGGCAGGTGATTAAAATGAACCAAAGAAATATTGCATGCCATATGTCATGCTCAGCAATAAGAAGGAAGAGAAGGGGATTTGAGGGGGTTAGCCATCTTTTGCTTGGGAACTGGGTGGGCATCGGTCTGCTCGTGGGAGGTAGTGAGCAAATGCCATTGCATGACTTGTTTAGTTTTGTTTTCTTTCTCTCATCTTCCACTTCTCCTTCACTTATTAAACAATTTTTATCTTGACCCACAAATTTTCTTGCTTTTACTCTTCCTTTCCCCTTACCCTGCCCCATGTACAAGCACCTGTGTGGTGCTTAGCTGCCTACCAGGGTTAAACCACAAGAAATCTGTAGAGATTTTCTTGTTTAATAAAATGTGTTTGGTTCCACCTTCTTGGGGAATAGAGCATGTCAATGTTCTGACCCCACAGATAGAGGCGTAAAAACGGGGTTATGAGTTGGACTTGCAAGTGGTTCACTGTCACTTTCATTAAAACAGAACAAAAAGAACATTGATTTTAACTATAAAGGTTAAAAAAAGTTGAAAAACTATTTGCTGCCGCTGCTGTAATATATGGTGATGGCTGAAAGTCTCTAACTAGAACCAGTTAATTCCTCTATTTTTAGCAAGCTGTAATATTACTGAGATACAGCTTTGCACTATGGCATGACTGTAATTCACTGGAGATCATAGTAACAGCTTTGGCACACACTGAAACACAGGAGGTTCCTCCTGAACATCAGGAAAGGCTTTTTCACTGTGAGGGTGTGTATTGGGTTTGTGTGGCAAGGTTTTGGTAGTGGAGGGGCTACAGGGGTGGCTTCTGTGAGAAGCTGCCAGAAGCTTCCCCCATGTGCAATGGAGCCAACGCCAGCCAACTCCAACATGGACCCACTGCTGGCCAAGGCCGAGCCCATCAGTGATGGGCATAGCACCTCTGGGATAACACATTTTAGAAGGGGGAAAAACTGCTGCACAACAGTAGCCAGAGAAAAGAAGAGTGAGAGTGAAACACCCCCACAGCCCCCGGTGAGTGCAGCAGGAGGAGGAGGTGCTGCAGGCCTGGAGCAGAGGTTCCCCCCAGCCCCTGGTGCAGCCCACGGTGAGGCCGGCTGTCCCCCGGCAGCCCACGGAGGCCCACGCTGGAGCAGATCCCCACCTGCAGCCCGGGGAGGACCCCACACTGGAGCAGGGGGATGCCCCAAGGAGGCTGGGACCCCGAGGGAAGCCCACGCTGGAGCAGGCTCCTGGCAGGAGCTCTGGCCCTGGAGAGAGAGGAGCCCAGGCTGGAGCAGGTTTGCTGGCCGGGCTTGTGACCCCATGGAAGGGACCCAGGCTGGAGCCGTCTGTGCCTGAAGGGCTGCACCCCGGGGAAGGGACCCACGCTGGAGCCATGCGTGAAGAACTGCAGCCTGTGGGAAGGACCCACGTTGTGGAAGGTTGTGAAGGACCGTCTCCCATGGGAGGAGCAGGGGGAGAGTGTGAGGAGGAAGGAGCAGCAAAGACAACACGTAATTGACTGACTGCAACCCCCATTCCCTGTCCCCCTGTGCCACTTGGCAGGGAGAGGAGGTAGAGAATCCAGGAGTGAAGCTGAGCCTGGGAAGTGGGAGAAGGTGCTTTTTAGATTTATTTTTATTTCTCATTATCCTACTCTGATTTTTGATTGGCAATAAATTATTTTCCCCAAGCCACGTTTGTTTGCCCATGATGGTAATCGTTGTATGATCTCTCTGTCCTTATCTTGACGCATGAGCCTTTCATCATATTTGTCTCATGCTGTTGAGCTGAGGAGGGGAAGTGATAGAGTGTGGCTTGGTGGGCTGCTGACATCCAGCCAGGGTCAACCCAACATAGAGTGACCAAGCACTGGCACAGGTTGCCTAGAGCGGTTGTGAAGTCTCCATCCTTGGAGATATTCAAAAGCCATCTGGACACAGTCCTGGGCAACCAAGTCCAGGTGACCCTGCTTGAGCAGGTGGTTGGCCCAGATGACCTCTGGAAGTCCCCTCCATCCTCAACCATTAGGTCATTCTGGGATTTTTTTTTTAAGTGCTAGTGTTATGTTGAAGTATTACCTTGGATGCATATAAATCTGAGGAGCTGCTTTTACCATTAATAAAGATTTTACCAGACACTGCTGGGAATGTTGTAAATGAGAACTGCCTAGCAATGAAAGAAAAGAGCAGCAGGGGTTAATTTTGTCAAAGAGCTTTAGAAAAATCATTTTGTTTCCAAACTGAAGATGTAAGGTTGTTCAGATGAAGGATAGTGATAGGAGGGGGACATGATTCTGTAAATACTTGTTTATTAAAATATTCTGAAGTAAGGTTAATATGACTGCTGATCGGAGGAAATTTGTGCAGGAGCCAGTGTGCGTCTATGCGTTAAGTTTAGTGTATGTGCAGACAAATCTGTTTTACATGGATGGAAGTAATGAAGTAATTCAGGGAAAAGTTTTGAGACAAGAGGAAAATCAGTGGGGAGATCTCTCTGTAACAGTAATTGTAGTCATGCAACAGCGTAAAAGGGAATAATTTTGTGACACTAGTGAGAAATTGACTCTAAAATGGGGGTATTTGTAATGGAAAAATATTTTTGCAATAATAGTTTTGGGTGCCAAATTAATAGCTTTGATTTAGGCTTAAATTTAGACTAGAATCTGTTACCTCTGTGATGCTTATACAACAGGAGTATAACTGATCTGAATAAAGTACAGAAGCTATCAGGATTGCACTTTTCAGTAACTGTAGTAAATAAGGAGTGTAAGAATCACACCTGATACTACAAAATGCAAGTGTAAAATTTACATAATTACTATTTTATTACCTCACACCTGAGTAGACCATGTGAGCTGACCTCAATATATATGCAATATAGTGGATATATATCTGCACAGAGTATGTGAACCTCTTGGGGGAAAGTCAAAAGCATTTTTAAGAGAGGTTATTTTGAGCTCTCAGTCATGCTCTTGGGCAGAGTGAGTTTTTATGGCTGAGGCTGTCCAGCTGCTGTTACCGCCTTTCGGATATTGCTGTTGTCTGTAAGAGGTCTGGCTCAGCTGGACATCAGTTGGGCTTCTCAGCCACATCGTTTGCATTGTTATACAGTGATGCAGCCAGAAGCCGGGAACAATTCATACTAGGTGGAGATGGCTGTGAGCTGCAATGGCTCAGGAAGAGGTACATATTCTGGAGGTAACAGGAGAGGTCGGCTAGGGGGAAGAACTTCAGCTGCACAGTCTAAGAATTCCTGGCAATGTGAGTCAGTGCCATGGACCATGCCTTCTGCCTGCCTTTCACAGTTTGGAAAGGATATAGCTGCAGTTTTTGTTACAACAGGAAATGTTTTTGTATTTCATTATAAATTCCTAATGGAGAGGAGACAAGGTTGTTTTCACAACAGCTGAGCTAAACCCTTGCAAGCATCTGCTATAATCCACCTTACCTGGTTTATCCAGTGATAAATAAAAACTTCGATGCAAGAGTTGTTGTATGCCAAGTTTTCTGAACACCAAAACACATCTTTTTTGTGGTTGAGATGGCGATACTGGCATCCACACAGCCTTGTTTTTTCAACCATGCATCTGTTTAAAACTGTTTCACCATCTGAAATGTGGAAAACACTGTGATATCATTGAAGTATGGAGTCAGTACAACTTAATAGGATTAACAAAATGAGAAGCTGGAAGAATACTTGGATAACTTTTTATAAACTAAATCAGTGACTTGTGATCGGAGCGTTCTGCTGGAAACTTTTCCCTCAAGCCATATTGCCTGTTGGCCCATAAAGCCACATCTCTATTTGCTTAAGGATTGCAGGCTGTCATGCACTCTGTATTTTTATATAAAATTTAAAAGCATGAAAACAG